>NW_025334771.1:0-173117 GCF_014858855.1 Bufo gargarizans | reverse complement strand
CAAAAAATACCACACTATGCTGGTTAAATGCACTTGGTGACAGGCGCAGCTTGCCCCTGATGTAGTATATGGCCAAAAAATGAACAGACTATTGCTGGTTAAATGCTCTTGGTGTGACAGCTTCAAACTGATGTAGGCTTTAGCCAAAAACAACCACACCATTGAGGGTTAAATGCACTTGGTCGCAGCTTGTGCTGGCGCACCACAAGACACAAAATGGCCGCCGATCACCCCAGAAAAAAGTGACTGACAAACGGTCTGTGCAGCCTAAAAACAGTGAGCAATTGAGTATCAGCAGCTCAATCCACAGCTGCAGATCAATCAATTAATCAAGTCTTTTGGAGGAGTTAATCTGCCTAATCTCGCCCTACTGTCGCAGCCGCAACCTCTCCCTACGCTAATCAGAGCAGAGTGACGGGCGGCGCTATGTGACTCCAGCTTAAATAGAGGCTGGGTCACATGGTGCTCTGGCCAATCACAGCCATGCCAATAGTAGGCATGGCTGTGATGGCCTCTTGGGGCAAGTAGTATGACGCTTGTTGATTGGCTGCTTTGCAGCCTTTCAAAAAGCGCCAAGAAAGCGTCACAAAAGCGCCAAGAAAGCGACGAACACCGAACCCCAACCCGGACTTTTACGAAAATGTCCGGGTTCGGGTCCGTGTCACGGACACCCCAAAATTCGGTACGAACCCGAACTATACAGTTCGAGTTCGCTCATCCCTAGTGGTGACGGCTGCTGTCCATGGGAGATCGGTCGCCTCATCCCGGTCCTGTTCCGTCTGGCAATGGAGCTGACCAGGGGAGCTGCTGGAGACCCTGAAGAGCACATTGTGCCCGAGTCACAAAAGTCAGTAGGACTGGATCCATAATGCCCAGGACATGCCAAACACTGGTCAATGTCCTCTCTATAAATACCAGCTGGGGATTTGCATGGTAGCTAATGGCGCCATCAGGATGACTCCTAGTGTTGGTCCTGTGTCTCTGCACTTCACATGATGGCAGTAGGCGCTCTCCAGACCTCACGAGAACTCTGATGTGGCCATCAATGGCAAGCAGTAGTGTTCAGTGATGACAACAGGTTCTGCCTTGGTACTAAAGCTGGGTGACAACCCTTTTAGGGATTGCAATGACAGGCATATTGTTTGCCCTGCAGATTTAAAGGACCCTCAGTTACAGATGATTACTATAGTAATTTTGGGCCGTGCTTGCCCCTTGCGTTATTGTCCTGATTTTTCTGTCCTATGAATTAGAGGTTTATTATTTTGCGTTACAACAAGGAAAGTTTATGAACAATTTGTAACTTTTTTGTGCCCCTCTCCCTGAGCCCCGCTCTACCTTCAGGAGTCCTCACTATATCGGATGGTGTTCTCGGAGGCTCATGTCTGTTTCAAGCTTCTCTTTCTTCGCCTCCCTGGAGAATGTGCAGAGGTCTCACCCCAGGGCTGGTGATCTGCCCTCTCAAAGAAATGACTCTGGCCTCAATTAAAAAGATGTCAGATGGGCGGCTTTCCCCGCGCTGCCGGTGTCATCTCTCCATTTCATCCCAGACACTGATGTCTTCTCCTGTCACCACACCCCGCACCTCAAGAGCGTTTCGATTTAATTTCCTGTTAGAAGGAGCTGACGGCCCCTTCTCCAAGCACTTTACAATCTCAGACAAGATCTGGGTGGCAGATACCATGTATAATAACGGGGCCAACCTTCTCTATCAGCTCTGCGCGACGCTGGTGTGATGCCGAGAACCACTGACGGCCTTTATTACTGACCTCATACAGCTTTCCCAATTTTATTGCTTTTCTGCATCACCCACTTCTCCAGATCCATTTTTTCTCGACTGCACGTCAGTCTCACTTACTTCTTGCATTATATTCATGAGCCAGGAAGACCATTAGATAGAATAGACAGATAGATAATAGATAGATATGTGATAGATATGATATGAGATAGATAATAGATAGATAGATAGATAGATAGTATATATGAGATACATAGATAGATAGATAGATAGATAGAGAGATATGGAACCTGCACTCCCTGAATTTTATGATAGCCGTCAAGGTACATAACAGGTAGAATTTGGTGTTAGGTTCCCGTCTTACAGAGATCGCCTTGACTTGTGGCAGATGGGCCCAGATAATTTTGTACAAAATGTACAATGCGAAGAATCTCAAATTTTACAATAAGTGTAGTATTAGCACCAGAATACTTTCTTGTACTTTATTTGGTTTGCAGAGTGATGTTACATTGTATTTATTTTTCATAAATAGATGGATAGGAGATAAATAGATAGATATTGATCTGGAGAAATTCCCCAATCCAAGAGACCCACAGCCTGCTCATGGAATCCAGGCGTCACCAATAGTGATGAGCGGCAGGTGCCATATTCGATTTCGACGAAATTCGCGAATATTCGATAGAATATTCGTTTTATATTCGTCGAAATCGAATATTCGTCATTATGCTAGTTTTCGCGAATAATATGCGATTTAAAAAATCGCATATGCGATTTTTTTAATTATTTATTTTATTTTTTTTTTAAACTTAAAGGCTACTCTCCTATTGAAATCGCAAATGCGATTAATATAACACGAAATAATCGCATTTGCGATTTCAACGTAATTCTCAAATCCGACAGTACATTCTAGTATATGGAGACGTTACCATGGTGATGGGGACGCTCCATGAGCATGGCATATAGCAGGGATCAGCAACCTTCGGCACTCCAGCTGTGGTGCAACTACAACTCCCAGCATGCACACCTCCATGGCTGTTCTCAGGACTCCCAAAGAAGTGAATGGAGCATGCTGGGAGTCGTAGTTTGACAACAGCTGGAGTGCCGGAGGTTGCTGATCCCTGGAATATAGCATTACTAAGTAAAAATCGCAAATGCGATTATTTCGTGTTATATTAATCGCATTTGCGATTTTTTTTTTTTATTTTTTTTTACTATGGTTGGCTTCAATGGTAGAATTAGCGAATATGACGAATATATTCGTTATATTCCACAAAACGAATATACGAATGTATTCGTCATATTCCACAAAACGAAGATAACGAAGTATTCTGCATCTCAGTTATATCTACCTATTCATCAACTTCGCTAATTCTAGCAATCATATAGGACAGTTTACTATAGAGACAGATAAGTATAATTCGCTATGCGATTATATGACTGCTTTTTTTTTATATAAATAGAATAATTATAATACCTGATAATTATTATAATCTATTTATATAAAAAAGCTAAGTAATATAATCGCATAGCGAATTATACTTATCTGTCTCTATAGTAAACTGTCCTATATGATTGCTAGAATTAGCGAAGTTGATGAATAGGTAGATATAACGAGATGCAGAATACTTCGTTATCTTCGTTTTGTGGAATATGACGAATATATTCGTATATTCGTTTTGTGGAATATAACGAATATATTCGTCATATTCGCTAATTCTACCATTGAAGCCAACCATAGTAAAAAAAAAAAAAAAAAAAAAAAAATCGCAAATGCGATTAATATAACACGAAATAATCGCATTTGCGATTTTAACTTAGTAATGCTATATTCCATGCTCATGGGAACGTCTCCATATACTAGAATGTACTGTCGGATTTGAGAATTACGTTGAAATCGCACATGCGATTATTTCGTGTTATATTAATCGCAATTGCGATTTCAACGTAATTCTCAAATCCGACAGTACATTCTAGTATATGGAGACGTTCCCATGGAGATGGGGACGCTCCATGAGCATGGAATATAGCAGGGATCAGCAACCTTCGGCACTCCAGCTGTGGTGCAACTACAACTCCCAGCATGCACACCTCCATGGCTGTTCTCAGGACTCCCAAAGAAGTGAATGGAGCATGCTGGGAGTCGTAGTTTGACAACAGCTGGAGTGCCCTGGAATATAGCATTACTAAGTAAAAATCGCAAATGCGATTATTTCGTGTTATATTAATCGCATTTGCGATTTTTTTTTTTTTTTTTTTTTTTTTTTTTTTTTACTATGGTTGGCTTCAATGGTAGAATTAGCGAATATGACGAATATATTCGTTATATTCCACAAAACGAATATACGAATATATTCGTTATATTCCACAAAACGAAGATAACGAAGTATTCTGCATCTCAGTTATATCTACCTATTCGTCAAATTCGCTAATTCTAGCAATCATATAGGAAAGTTTACTATAAAGACAGATAAGTATAATTCGCTATGCGATTATATTACTTTGCTTTTTTATATAAATAGATTATAATAATTATCAGGTATTATAATTATTCTATTTATATAAAAAAAAAAGCAGTCATATAATCGCATAGCGAATTATACTTATCTGTCTCTATAGTAAACTGTCCTATATGATTGCTAGAATTAGCGAAGTTGATGAATAGGTAGATATAACTGAGATGCAGAATACTTCGTTATCTTCGTTTTGTGGAATATGACGAATACATTCGTATATTCGTTTTGTGGAATATAACGAATATATTCGTCATATTCGCTAATTCTACCATTGAAGCCAACCATAGTAAAAAAAAAAAAAAAAAAAAAAAATCGCAAATGCGATTAATATAACACGAAATAATCGCATTTGCGATTTTACTTAGTAATGCTATATTCCATGCTCATGGGAACGTCTCCATATACTAGAATGTACTGTCGGATTTGAGAATTACGTTGAAATCGCAAATGCGATTATTTCGTGTTATATTAATCGCAATTGCGATTTCAACGTAATTCTCAAATCCGACAGTACATTCTAGTATATGGAGACGTTCCCATGGAGATGGGGACGCTCCATGAGCACGGAAGGCGGCAGAAGCGGCAACGGGCACTGACTGGAGCAGCCAGGAAGCCAGGAATCCAAAGGACAGGTAAGAACAACTTTAGGGAAGTGGGAAAGGAAAAAATATAACAATAAAAAAAAAAAAAAAAAAAAAAAAAAAAAAAGAATATTCGAAATAGCGAATTTATAGCACTATATTCGAAATATTCGCGAATTAGCGAAGTGCCGATATTCGCGAAAAAAATTCGCGATTCGAATATTCGCGCTCAACACTAGTCACCAACAGAGGTACATGCCCAGGGAGCGCAGACTGTGCCAGCAGTGCGACCAGGAGCCCGTAGAGAAAGAGGTTCATTTCCTGCTGCGGTGCCCCAAATACTCAGCAGTGAGAGAGACTCACTACAGGAGACTGTCTGATCTCTGCCCAGACTTCACCTCCATGGAGGAGGAAGAGAGACTCTCCATACTGCTGGGGGAAGAGGAGAACACAGCGGCCATAGCAGCACAATATATTACTGCCTGCTATAGACTGAGAGAAGCCTGATATACCATGGACTCCTATATCCCCACCCTGGACGTGTCCCCACCCCCAACCCTACCCAATTATTTCCCAACTGCTTTGGCAATGCTAAAATGTATTTCGTCCTGCCAATAAAGCTGATTTGATTTGATATTAGATAGACATATAGATATGAGATAGCTAGATATATAGATAGAAAGATAGGAGATAGATAGAAGATAGATACAGAGATAGATAGATAGATAGATAGATAGATAGATAGGAGATAGATAGATAGATAGATAGATAGGAGATAGATAGATAGATAGATAGATAGATAGGAGATAGATAGATAGATAGATAGATAGATAAATAGATAGATAGATAGATAGATAGATAGATAGATAGGAGAGAGATAGATTTGTGTTGCTGATGCATTTAGCTCTCAGAAGATCGTCTAGATCAGAGTCGACTGTAACAAACTAAACTGAGAAGAGTATTAAGTCTTTACAGGTTCTCGGGTTGTAAATAAGAATGCTTCCATTCACTGACAGCAAGCGCAGTTTTTGTTTTTTTGAAAATGGTGAAGAACTAAAACATAAGCTCTATTAGAAAGTTGCAGAACTTTCCATAGTGCAGTGATTAACCCTTTCCCGACCACTGTGATCCTTGAGAGCGAAAGCTGTTGTGCGACCAAGACTGACGTGTAGAAGAATCCTAACTGGAACATCGAGGCACAGGTGTGACTCCTACTCCTGCCCAGAGCCAAGGCTTTCCGTCACTCGGGGTGGCCATGTATCTTAGAAAGGACCTGTCGCCACAAAATGCAGCGCAATCCCAAAGCACCATGTTATAGAGCCGGAGGAGCTGAATGGGTCCCCAAATCCGGAGATGCAGTGCGGAACAGAAGCACGGAACGGAACCCCACAAAAACATTTTCCTGATCACAATGTAAATTTAGTGTCCGCAACCGGCGGCAATGTCGGTCGCTGACACTAGATGGCGCCATACTATGTACATAAATAAACAGTAGATGGCGCCATACTATGTACATAAATAAACACTAGATGGCGCCATACTATGTACATAAATAAATACTAGATGGCGCTGTACTATGTACATAAATAAGCACTAGATGGCGCTGTACTATGTACATAAATAAACACTAGATGGCGCTGTACTATGTACATAAATAAACACTAGATGGAGCTATACTATGTACATAAATAAACACTAGATGGCGCCGTACTAAGTACATAAATAACACTAGATGGCGCCATACTATGTACATAAATAAACACTAGATGGCGCTGTACTATGTACATAAATAAACACTAGATGGCGCTGTACTATGTACATAAATGAACACTAGATGGCGCCATACTATGTACATAAATAAACACTAGATGGCGCCATAAGCATATGTACATAAATAAACACTAGATGGCGCCATACTATGTACATAAATAAACACTAGATGGCGCTGTACTATGTACATAAATAAACACTAGATGGCGCCATACTATGTACATAAATAAACACTAGATGGCGCTGTACTATGTACATAAATAAACACTAGATGGCGCCATACTATGTACATAAATAAACACTAGATGGCGCCATACTATGTACATAAATAAACACTAGATGGCGCCGTACTATGTACATAAATAAACACTAGATGGCGCCATACTATGTACATAAATAAACACTAGATGGCGCCATACTATGTACATAAATAAACACTAGATGGCGCCATACTATGTGCATAAATAAACACTAGATGGCGCTGTACTATGTACATAAATAACACTAGATGGCGCCATACTATGTACATAAATAAACACTAGATGGCGCCGTACTATGTAAGTAAGTGAAAACCAGGTGGAGCAATAGTATGTAAGTAAATGAACAGCATGCGGCGCCCGATCCTACTAGGAAAGTTCAGGCTGAGTTTACTTGTCTGTTGGAGATTTCATCACATTTGATAGGATGAACAGAGCTCCAGGTAGTGCCATTCTTCTCATCTGTGGTGGAATCGGACAGGCCCCCTTATAAGCCATGGACTTTACTATTCGCTTTGAGGTCCAGGAGCTTTAAAAGGGTTGCACAGAATGAGAAAACAAAAAAAAGTGACACACAGCGCCACACCTCTCCACGGGTTATATTTGGTATTGCAGCACCATTGAAAAGAATGGGGCTGAGCTGCAATACACAAACAACTTGGCAACAGTTTTGGAAGAAAGCCACGTTTTTCTAATCCTTCTTCGTGCTACGCCTCGCACCTCTGCGGATAATATCCACTCGCAGCGCGGTTTGTGTGACTTTTCCCCTCATTCAGGTGGACGTTTCCTTCAATTTACATTTTGCAGCTAAAGAGTTTTGCCATGAAAATCCAATAATTTGTGCTGCAATTAACCCCTGTGTCAGACGACTTTCGGTTGTTGATCTATCGACGGCTTCGCTTTTGTGGTGCGGATCAGGACGGGGGATGGGAAGGTCACTCAGATACCTGCCACCTCCCTCTGCCGGGAGAAAATCTATTCATCCAAACTATTATCTCAGCAAATTTCACGTCATTCGTTGTGATTTTTAATGGAAAAGAAACATTTCCTTTTTTTTTTTTTTTTTTGGGTTTTAGGAGAGAATTTATCCGGATTTTTTTAAAGTCAATTTTGCTCCAAAACCTCATTGCTGTAAATTGCACAAAACTCTTCGAGCATCGCACGCTGATAAATTTGGCGCTTCTTTGAACCTAACACTTTTATCTAGAGATGTTTCTCCTAGTTTTTGATTCTCAGTCGTAGAAAATTTCTGCCGTGTGAGAAAGCGTCCTTCCCTGACTGCGCCTTCGCCGAATACTGAACGGGGCGGCGCATGTGCGAGATTTCCCCGGCAGACAGGGCCGGCAGGAGGAGACCGACGCTCACCTCCTCCATAGGTATCAGCTCATTCCAAAACGCCAGAACTATATCAGTATTATCTACACTGGATACAATTGTAACAGTTGTATTGTAAACAGCTATGGGAGGTATTAGGTCTGTACGGGATTTCAGGCTTTGCATGTAAACCACGTTTCCAGCCACTGCCAGCACGCACGGGATATTAAAGAGGACCTGTCCCTACAAAATGCAGTGCAATCTGAAAGCACCATACAGGGGGAGCTGAGCAGACTGTGTGCGCATGCGCAGTGCTATCAATCACTGATAACACCTCCCTGCTCTACTGATGCCATTCTCAGGAGGTAGAAAAAGCAGAGATATAAATGTAGAAATTACAAGTTTTATAGAGATTTTCCCACAAAAAAAGTAACAATCTGCTCAGCTCCTCCAGCGCTATAACATGGTGCTTTGGGATTGCGCTGCATTTTGTGGTGACAGGTCCTTTCTAAGATACATGGCCACCCCGAGTGAAGGAAAGCCTTGCCCATTATGGATTCCAAATTCCGTTATGATCCGTGGTAGCAGAATCCATAACGGGATTCTTCGATAACCAGAACCCGAACTTTGGACACAGAACTTAAAAACACAAGTTCGCTCAACGCTACTCTCAAGGATCACAGTGTAGCGGTGTTAGCACAGAAATGAATGGAGTAGCAGCGTGACTCACACATGTGCCCTATATATGACCCCAGTTTGGATTTTGGCGATTTTGAAGTCACACTGTGACCTCATTCCCTTCTATGCTAGCGCCACTACACTCTGGTCCTTGGAGACGACAGGTTTGAATGACTAAAAGATGGCCGTGTAGCCGTACCCTTAGGCCTCTTTCACACGGCCGTTGCGGGAAAAGGTGCGGGTGCGTTTTGGGAACATGCGCGATTTTTCCACGCAAGTGCAAAACATTGTAATGCATTTTGCACTCGAGTGAGAAAAATCGTGCATGTTTGGTACCCAAACCCGAACTTCTTCACAGAAGTTCGGGCTTGGGATCGGTGTTCTGTAGATTGTATTATTTTCCCTTATAACATGGTTATAAGGAAAAATAATAGCATTCTGAATACAGAATGCATAGTACAATAACGCTGAAGGGGTTAAAAAAATAATAATAATAATTTAACTCACCTTAGTCCACTTGATCGCGCAGCCGGCATCTCCTTCTGTCTCCTTCTTTGCTGATTGCAGGAACAGGACCTGTGGTGACGTCACTCATGGTAAAAGATCATGTGATGGATCATGTGATGACCGGAGTGATGTCACGACAGGTCCTTTTCCTGCAATCAGCAAAGATGAAGACAGAAGGAGAAGCCGGGCTGCGCGATCAAGTGGACTAAGGTGAGTTAAATTATTATTCTTTTTTTTAACCCCTCCAGCGCTATTGTACTATGCATTCTGTAGTCAGAATGCTATTATTTTTCCTTATAACCATGTTATAAGGGAAAATAATAATGATCGGGTCTCCATCCCGATCGTCTTCTAGCAACCGTGCGTGAAAATCGCACCGCATCCGCACTTGCTTGCGGATGCTTGAGATTTTCACGCAGCCTCATTCACTTCTATGGGGCCTGCGTTACGTGAAAAAAGCACAAAATAGAGCTTGCTGCGATTTTCACGCAACGCACAAGAGATGCGTGAAAATCACCGCTCATGTGCACAGCCCCATAGAAATGAATGGGTCGGGATTCAGTGGGGGTGCAATGCGTTCACCTCACGCATCGCATCCTCGCGGAATACTCGCCCGTGTGAAAGGGGCCTTACACCTCTGCTCTTTGATGTCCTTCTGGCTTCCTGCACACGGGGGCGGTTTTACAAGCAGAATCTCCCTGCAGAGCTTTGTGCAGATTTCTCAGCATTTTTACACCAACATCCACGTGTCACTTGCAGATTTTTTGTACAGATTTTGATGTAGATTTGCCCCGATCTTACTGCAGAAAAAAATGATTTCAAATCGGCAGGGCAGGTCAATTTCTACACAGATAATATACACAAAGTGGACATGAGATTTGAGTTTTTAGTTTTTTTTCCTTGAACATTTGAGTGGAAAAACTGCATAATCTGCAACATGTGAAGGTATCTTGGACGCTCCCTCTGGGGTTGTCACCCGACTTTCCCAGACTCCTGAACGGCAATCTTAAAGAAATAAAGAAACACGCCATCAGAGAGTGCGAATGGCAGCCATATTAATGGTCACCCAGCTTTCCCAGGAACAGATACCACAAGGAAACCACTCAAACCAGGCTCTTCGAAATCCTTCCAGTCGTCATTTGATTATCTAGCATCTGGCCCAGCAGGTTCCAGAATGTCCAGAACTGATGAAACTTGTGTAAATCCGCCTGGTAATTGCGCAGAAGGTGATCTCGGCCATTGACATAATATGAGATCATTTCGGATGCGCAGTCGGCGCGGAGAAGGGTGACATCTCAAGGATTCCGGAGGACGCTCCTGATACAAAGTATGAAAAGCTTCTCCGGAGCGAAAATCAAATAGCAAAGATCACCTTGCACAAATCAATACGGCTACGCGGCAGCAGAGAACAAATCGCCTAATAGTCTATAGTAATAAGGCTCCCTCGGATATAAGTCATTCGGCGCAGGAGCTGGAGAGACATTTGTATGAGGATGACAGCGCGCTGAAAAGCTCCACCAATTCTTCTGCACTAATACACTGCTCAACAACCTTTAAGTAAGGGGAAAGAGGCGGAGGAGGGAGAGGGGGGTAATCAGTGCCAGTCCCGGCGACCAGCGCTAAATCAAACATTAAGAGCATCACATTATTCTGATATTATGTACAGAGCTAAACCAGAAGAAGTGAACAGCAGAGCTCCGAGTCACCAACATTCCCATACAGCGCAAAATTGTGGGTAGTTATCAGATCAGAGCGGCAAAATTTTGAATTGTGTACTTTACTATTGGAGGTGATACTTTGCTAAGACCATATACCTGCAGCAACCACTAGAGGGAGCTCCTGGCATACTGTTTATACCTAAAACACAGAATGCAGTGAGCTCCCTCTAGTGGTGACTGCAGGTAGCCAGAATTATATAATTTACCTCTTTGCCCATGTAGGGGACTTGGAGCAATGTGTAAGAAAATGGAAATGTGGCCCTGAAAAAGATTTATTAAGGAATTATTATTTAGTATTAAAAAAGAACAAAACACCAACATAGAGAACGTGCTCTCAGTGCATGATAATAGATATAGAGTATGTAGGTTGCATCATGACATACTGTACCAGAATGTGTAGGAAACACCCAAAATGTGGAGCTCTTATGATTTCCAAGACTGCAGTTATTACCTATCCCCATTCTGGTGGTCCTCTTTAAATCCAGATATCTACGGTAGTGTTGAGCGAGCATGCTCGGCCGAACTGCTGTTTGGCTTGAGCATCGCTATGCTCGGCACATTGCAGCGCTCGGCCGAATACTGCGGGTGCTCGAGTACAATTTAATACAATGAAAGTCAATGGGAGAACCGAGCATCAAACCAGGCACCCCCTGCCCTGAAGAAGAGAGGGTGCCTGGTTCACAAAAAAAAGGTTAGAAATTGATGGAAACCCCATCAAAATGGTTTGGAAACAGCATTAAGAGGATGGCTGGATGCATCTTGGACTCCTATTATGTATGGCATACAATAGACAACCACACAAAGGGTATATGCCAAAAGCCAGGTATGTGGAAGCCAACAATCTATCCATGAGACAGATAATAGTCAGCATAGCTTACAATGGCAGCCTTGTGCACTATGAGACATTCCAAACCAGCTCTCATCTGACTGAGAACCAGTAAGCCTCAAAATTACTTCAGATCTGTTGGATGGCTTGGGTGGACCTGCACACCTAGATCATTATCATTAGGGTGACAAAAAGTTTTCTGATTGTCCTAACATAATATTCAATAAATTTTCTATACAGTTTTGTCATGTAAAAACTAATTTGCATAAACATGGGTATATGGGAAAGATATGCAAATGAGCAGAAACTGCCCTTGTTTTTCAGCTGAAAAAACCATTTGCATGGAAAATTTACGATCTACACTCCTCACGAACAGCGCCATCTATTGGTTTCATAGTCTTATGACAAGACTACCCACTAGCGGCTGGATGTTATACACCTGTGGTAATGGTAGACTGAATGGCTAGAGGCTGATAAGGTGTGTTCCTATACCTTTCCCTATACAGTTTATCTATCAGACAATTATCTATTGAAGCAAACCCTATGCAACTCTTCACAGCACCACCTTCTGGTTAGTGTAAGAATTGCCACACATGTATTAACCTCTGCTTGGCTGCAGTTTGTTCCCGACCACACACGTTAGCTCTTAGCATATTATTCTCACATTATGCATTCACATTCTCTGACCACAGCATACAAGACGTGTCGCTCATTCCTACAGAACTGATTCTCACTCTATTACACCTGAAGCCGTCAGATAATATGTTATTTGTAGTGGAGGAATGGATCAATGTTATCATCCATCATCTTGTCATCCTTATGCACTGTACAATATCGCCCCGTCTTCATGAGCGCACACAGGACGCGGCAGCCACTGTGGGATTTCCTACTTCAAGCCTCTCTGATTCTGTTCCCGTCAGACAAATTACTCACATCTCACTATCACAGTCTTAGTGTTTGCTTATGGAAGATACTTAAAGGAAAACCTGTGAAAACCAGCAGAATTTTTTAATGAGTAGCCATTTGAAGTAAGCAGGGGTGTGACCTAGAGAAAGCAGGGGCGTGACCTAGAGAAAGCAGGGGCGTGACCTACCGAAAGCAGGGGCGGCCTACTTGTCTGGAAGATAAGCCATAGCTGATATCCTCACCACAATTGTTTTCATGGTAGCTTTTGGTGAGTAGGCAATAGACGGTGGACAGACCTGGTAATCAATACATTTTGGAGTCTTCATTATGAAGGTCTACCCATGCAAAAATCGAACTCATTACAAAAATAGAAAATATTTCCAGAAATGAGTTGCCTTTCCAATAGAAGGATGTTATCCTGGAAAACTCTTCATTAGTGGAGTTTATTGTTACATTGTCTCTATTTTGTTGCTAAATCATAGGAATTATTAATTACCTGAACGTCATTCACCTTTTCAGAATAAGAGACATTATTTTATTATAATTGGCTGTTGCGGGGATTGGATGCTCTGTTACAGTCTGCAGAACATCTCGGAGCAAAGGTTTATTCCTTCCAAAAATATTCATGTAAACAATGTTTGATATCAAAATAGCACAACACTGGACAAGTATTACAGTATTAGGATTAAAACGTATATATATAACACTTCAGATAAAACTATACTGTTATATAAATTACAAGATGTAAATTCCTGAGATACATCCTGTATTATACTCCAGAGCTGCACTTACTATTCTGCTGGTGCAGTCACTGTGTACATGCATTACTGATCCTGTACTGATCCTGAATTATACTCCAGAGCTGCACTCACTATTCTGCTGGTGCAGTCACTATGTACATACATTACTTATCCTGTACTGATCCTGAGTTACATTCTGTATTATACCCCAGAGCTGCACTCACTATTCTGCTAGTGGAGTCACTGTGTACATACATTACTTATCCTGTACTGATCCTGAGTTACATCCTGTATTATACCCCAGAGCTGCACTCACTATTCTGCTGGTGCAGTCACTGTGTACATACATTACTTATCCTGTACTGATCCTGAGTTTTACAGCAAGACACGGAGGCTTCGTATTGCTATCTCCTTCTTTACTGAACCACCAATAGCAGCAAAGAGAAAAAATTTACATACAAGGAACCATAGCAACCAAGGTCCCTCCCCACTGGCCCCTATAATAGGCCGCTCTTCCTCTGTAACTTCCTCTTTCTTTGCTGCTGCCACCAAGTTAAGTGCATCTTCTTCTATGCTTGTGTCATTGATGTTTGGTGTCTTTTGCGCTGTCTACCCCAGGGTGACTAACCCTGCTTGCTCGCAGCGCTCACTTTGCCTTATGCGTTCTGCCTAGGGACGGATAGTTTAGTTTGCTTTGCGCTTATCACCGCGCTGAATTGCTTCCGGTGCCGCTTCCCCGCTTCCCTCCCTTCATTCCCTTCTCCCCTATCCCAGAGTGGTTTTCGCTACCCCAGCCAGTGGGTTTGCGCTTGTATGGTCCTACCGTTTTGTCACTTAGGTCCCGGCATCTGGTGGGCGCATTCCTCCGTCCCTTCTAGCTGCGGCATCGTTCCTGGCGCTTCCTGAGCAGTGGGGCAGCGAGATCTCGCGAGATCTCGGCAGCCATCTTGTGGTTGGCGGCCGCGATTCGCGGCCTTTTAGGGGCGGAGCTACAGCGGCATTCAGCTCGTTCGGCGGCTCCTGCTCCCTCTGCCAGCTAACACCCAGCGCTTCTCCCAGGCACCTCTCCCTTAGTCAGTGAGTGTCCTATTCGTCCGGTTAGCACTTTAGCCAGGCCAGATTGCAGGTATGTCGGTACCCACTTCCCCTCAGACTGCCGTTAGGCCCCCCTCCCCCCCTGAGGGATCCGGCTCCTCTCATGTGGATGCTCAGGCGCTGGCCCTGCAGCGATCAGTGTCGGATGCGATCATGGTAGCCATGGGCTCCATGTCATCCATCCTTTCTCAGACCATTACTCAAGCCCTGTCCGTCCCACCTCCCAATGTACCTTTGCAGGACCCTATTGCTCCACCGCAGCCTACCTCAAACGACTCTCCTATTACAGAGGACGTTTTGACTGGTGCGCATATTGCCACCCCAGAGACCGTGCTTAGATCACGGAAGAGGGCCTATTCCCGCCGGGCAGAACGGGCGCGGACATGGAAATGCGCTAGAGCACAATCTCCGGAATTGTCTGGCTCTGACAGAGCTTCAGACGAGGAGGCATTTGCGGATATGGATTATGAGGCGGAGGAGGATGTCACCCCCCCAGTTCAGGGCCCCTCGGCTGCCGTTGCAGCTACCTCCTCTGCCAGGGATGTGGTGCCCCCTTGTACCGCTTCCCACTCTGTGGCGGTTCTGGATGACGCAGGAGAACCTATGTTCGACCCTGAATCTTTACACCACCCGCGTTCGGCGGAATGGCTCCCCTCCCCTCATGTAGGGGCTTATTTGGAGCACTGGGTGCGTCACTCGCTTTCCCGCGAATCACGCAACAAACTCAGGGCTGAGTGTCCCAGGCCATTGGTTCCTAATAAGGTGTGCGAGACCCCAATAGTGGATCCCAAGATGGCTCAATTTCTAGCCAAAACTGGCTGGAACTCAAAAAAGGGACTGGATTCAGCGCTCCGCAGCTGCCAGGACAAGATTCTAGATGTCCTCGGTCCACTGACCAAGATCTTGGAGATGGCCGAATCAGCTAGGAGTGAGGGATCCCCAATAGACCACGAGGAATTGCGGGGCTGGGCCCAGAGGGCCATTTGCCTTACCGGTAACGCCAATACATCAGTGGCGATTGAGAGGCGCAAGTCTATCCTATTCAAGATAGACCCTAAGTTAGCTAACTTGGCGCTCACTGAGGCGGGAAAGGAAGCCCAGGGCCTCCTTTTCGGCGAGTCCTTCATTAAGGACATGAGCCGTTTTGTCGGCACCTTTACTGCGCTTGACAAGGCCCAAAGTTCGATGCGCAGGGTGTTTCACGGACGGGTCTCTCATCGGGCCGGCAGTGGTAGGGGCCGCCTGTCCGGCCGTGCTAGTTTCCAGGCCCGCGGAGCGAATAGAAGCGCCGGTGGACAAAGGCCACCGTTCCAGGACCAACGTAATCCGTCTCCCTTCTTCGCATCCAGAGGACAGCAGTGGCGTTCTCGCTCCTTCCGGGGCAACCCCAGCCATCGCAGACCCTTGGGTAAGTCTTTTGGAGTCTCATCACCTCAGATCCGTGGGTGCTGACCACGGTCAGGGGGTTTCACATAGAGCTCACGGGGTCTCCCTACCTTGTTCCCTCCCCCCCAGATTGCGCCCTGGTGGACGCGGAGCTGCGCTCCCTCAGACAGAAGCGGGCGATAGAACGAGCGTCCCCTGCGCAGGGGACTGTGATCAGCTATATATTTCTCGTTCAGAAGAAAGGCGGGCAGATGAGGCCAGTCATCAATCTTCGCGCGCTGAATGCGGTAGTTCGCTACCGTCATTTCAAGATGGAGGGGATCCATCTTCTACGGGACTTGCTAGTGCCTGGGGACTGGATGGTAAAGCTCGACCTGAAGGATGCTTACCTGACAGTCCCAGTGGCCAATTGTTCCAGGGACTTGCTCCAGTTCAGGTGGAATGGCGAGGTATGGAGGTTCACTTGTCTGCCATTCGGTCTGTTGTCAGCTCCTTGGGGCTTCACCAAGTTGCTGCGTCCGGTCGTGTCCTGGTTGAGGACTCGGGGCGTCCGCCTCATCATTTACCTGGACGACATCCTTCTGATGCACGAATCCAGGGTGGGATTACTGGAACATCTCCAGTGGACATCGGATTTGCTGTTGGATCTCGGATTCCTCCTCAACGTAGAGAAGTCCTGCCTCATCCCGGCTCTGAGGATGGAGTTCTTAGGATTCATGGTGGACTCGCTCTCGGAGTCCCTCAGTCTGCCGACGGCGAAGTTGCGGACGATCCGCAAGGAATTGAGACATGCGCTCCTCTTGCCCCATCTCTCTTTACGCCACCTGGCCCGCATCATCGGGCTTTTGGCCTCGTCCATTCAGGCGGTGTTTCCAGCCCCGTTACATTACCGGGCGCTCCAACGTCTGAAGATCGCCCATCTTCGGACCGGTGCTTCTTTTGCGGACGCGGTGCTTCTGGACGCGGAGGCCCGAGAGGAGTTGCGTTGGTGGATTGCCAATCTGGAGGCGTGGAACGGCAGAGCGATCTTCGGGTTCTTGCCGATCAATGCCTTGGAACTCCTTGCGGGTTCTTTTGCGGTGCGGAGTTTCTCCAACGGGATCGCCAACGCGTGCATCAAGCTACGGATGGACAATATATCGGCAGTCCAGTATGTCAACCGTTTGGGGGGGTACCCGCTCGGCAACTTTAGCTCGTTTGGCCAAAGATTTTTGGTCCTTTTGCCTCTCCAGGGACATTATGGTGCAGGCGGAGTACTTGCCGGGGCTGAACAACGTCCAGGCGGATTGGAATTCACGTTACCTGTCGGATGGCAGCGATTGGCAGTTGGATCCTCGGGTCTTCTCAGCAATTTCGGAGTTGTGGGGTCCGATGGCTATCGATCTGTTCGCATCACGTCTGAACAGACAACTCGCCAGGTTCTTCAGCTGGCGTCCGGATCCCGAGGCATTGGCGGTGGACGCGTTTCTTCAAGATTGGTCGGTGTCCCGCCTGTACGCGTTTCCTCCGTTCTCGATGATTCCGAGGACGCTCTTGCAGGTGATTCGTCATCAGGCGGACCTGGTTCTGGTGGTCCCGTTCTGGGGGTCTCAGGTCTGGTTCCCCTCGTTGCTGAGAATTCTAGTGGAGATTCCTGTGCTTCTCCCGACCCGGTCGGATCTCCTCCGCAACCCTCTGGGTCTACAACACCCCCTTCTTCTGGACGGGTCCTTGCGGCTGCTGGCGTGCCGGATCTCCGGACACCTGGATCGTTCGAGGGAGTTTCGGCAGCAACTCGACAGCTATTGGACAGTGCATGGGCCCCGGCACCAGAAAATCGTATCGGGCAGCCTGGAGAACTTGGGCTAACTGGTGCGTGGAACGGGACTTGGATCCCGTTTCGGCTCCTGTAGGCCACTTGCTGGAATTTCTCACCTCTCTCTTTGAGGCCGGGAAGGCATATCGGACCATCAACCTTTTCAGGTCCGCTATTTCTTCTACCCACGCGGGCTTCGAGGGCGTCGCGGCTGGCCAGCATCCTTCGGTGTCCCGCCTCTTACGGGGGGCTCGCTTGTCTCGTCCCCCGCGGCCTCGTTTTTCCACTACATGGGACGTCTCCCTGGTCCTTTCCTTCTTGACCTCTTGGCCCGGGAACTCTGACCTCACACTTAGGCAGTTGTCGGCGAAGTGGTTGGCGTTATTTTGCCTTATTTCCTGCAAGAGGGTCTCGGATGTGAGGGCGCTTGATCATGATGCACGTTCCTTTACCCCGGAGGGGGTTACCTTTAACATCTCGCGTCGCACCAAGACGTGCATCCGTTTCGTGTCCTACCCCAGTTTTCCTTCTTCTCTGGTCTTATGTCCCGTGGCGTGCCTTAAGGAATACGAGTCCAGGACTCTGGCGCATCGGTCCCCGGCCAGTCCTCAGTTGTTCATTTCTCTGCGTCATCCTTTTGGTCCGGTTTCTAGCCCTACGCTAGCACGTTGGCTTAAATGGGTCATGTCGTTAGCGGGGGTTGACGTTTCTGTCTTCACGGCCCATTCTGCGCGCGGGGCCTCTGCCACCGCCTTGGCAGTTTCGGGGGCCAGATTGGAGGATGTTATGCGTCTGGCTGATTGGTCCAATGTTACCACGTTCAGGGAGTTCTATTTCCGTCCTCCACCTAATTTGTTTTCTTCAATCATAGACGGGCTTTGAACTTGCAATACGAAGCCTCCGTGTCTTGCTGTAAAACTAAATGATTTTCCTATTTCATGACGTAAAGTCATAGTTTTATTAAAGACACGGAGGCGAGTATTGCCCACCCTATTCCCTCCCTTGGGGTTTTTATTACAGGGGTCGTGTATCATTGCCTCTAGGTATTATTGACTTTTTTATGTTGTTGTATTTAGGTTTTATTGTCCTAATGTTTCTGTCATTGCCATTGTATAGCATGTTATTTATTACAATTCTTATTGTTTTCTGTCCCTTGTCGCCTGTTGAGTCAGTGGCGTAAATGGCGTCCGGACGTTCTGTCCTGATATGTTTGTTTCACCTAGGCCTATGGTCTGTTTTATTTTCCAGGATGAAGTCTTTTCGTGACAAGATGCCGTATTACCGGTGGATGTGTTCTACAGTTTAGCCAGGTTGGCTAGTTGATTGCGCTTCATGGGCGTTGGACTTTCCGTTCCAGTTAAAGTTCGGAGTTATCGTTGGGATGTTCGGGATGTCAGCACCAGAGTTTCAAAGAAAGAGGAAGTTACAGAGGAAGAGCGGCCTATTATATGGGCCAGTGGGGAGGGACCTTGGTTGCTATGGTTCCTTGTATGTAAATTTTTTCTCTTTGCTGCTATTGGTGGTTCAGTAAAGAAGGAGATGCAATACTAGCCTCCGTGTCTTTAATAAAACTATGACTTTATGTCATGAAATAGGAAATCATTTAGTTATATCCTGTATTATACTCCCAGAGCTGCACTCACTATTCTGCTGGTGCAGTCACTGTGTACATCATTACTGATCCTGTACTGATCCTGAATTATACTCCAGAGCTGCACTCACTATTCTGCTGGTGCAGTCACTATGTACATACATTACTTATCCTGTACTGATCCTGAGTTACATCTGTATTATACCCAGAGCTGCACTCACTATTCTGCTAGTGGAGTCACTGTGTACATACATTACTTATCCTGTACTGATCCTGAGTTGCATCCTATATTATACTCCAGAGCTGCACTCTATTCTGCTGGTGCAGTCACTGTGTACATACATTACATTACTTATCCTGTACTGATCCTGAGTTACATCCTGTATTATACTCCAGAGCTGCACTCACTATTCTGCTGGTGCAGTCACTGTGTACATACATTACATTACTTATCCTGTACTGATCCTGAGTTACATCCTGTATTATACTCCAGAGCTGCACTCACTATTCTGCTGGTGCAATAATAAAAATATATAAATATATACTGGAATCGCACTCACCAGAACTTGCGGTCACCCGATATGCAGCAGCCTACCTGGAGTCCAAGATTCATCAGGGCTCCTTCATGATAAGTCCAAAAAAAGATGGAGGCAGCATGATCGGTAGAAAAGTCCCTTTAATGGGAACCGCCAAGTGAACAAACGTGCAGCAGTTGTGACGTTTCGGCTGCTTCACAGCCTTTATCAAACCGTTTGATAAAGGCTGTGAAGCAGCCGAAACGTCACAACTGCTGCACGTTTGTTCACTTGGCGGTTCCCATTAAAGGGACTTTTCTACCGATCATGCTGCCTCCATCTCTTTTTTTGGACTTATTCTGCTGGTGCAGTCACTGTGTACATACATTACTTATCCTGTACTGATCCTGAGTTA
This sequence comes from Bufo gargarizans, assembly GCF_014858855.1. Lineage (NCBI taxonomy): Eukaryota > Metazoa > Chordata > Amphibia > Anura > Bufonidae > Bufo > Bufo gargarizans. Next base: position 152,775 of record NW_025334771.1, on the reverse strand, counting down.
CATCCTGTATTATACTCCAGAGCTGCACTCACTATTCTGCTGCTGCAGTCACTGTGTACATACATTCCTTATCCTGCACTGATCCTGAGTTACATCCTGTATTATACTCCAGAGCTGCACTCACTATTCTGCTGGTGCAGTCACTGTGTACATGCATTACTGATCCTGTACTGATCCTGAATTATACTCCAGAGCTGCACTCACTATTCTGCTGGTGCAGTCACTATGTACATACATTACTTATCCTGTACTGATCCTGAGTTACATCTGTATTATACCCAGAGCTGCACTCACTATTCTGCTAGTGGAGTCACTGTGTACATACATTACTTATCCTGTACTGATCCTGAGTTACATCCTGTATTATACCCAGAGCTGCACTCACTACTGCTGGTGCAGTCACTGTGTACATACATTACTTATCCTGTACTGATCCTGAGTTTTACAGCAAGACACGGAGGCTTCGTATTGCTATCTCCTTCTTTACTGAACCACCAATAGCAGCAAAGAGAAAAAATTTACATACAAGGAACCATAGCAACCAAGGTCCCTCCCACTGGCCCCTATAATAGGCCGCTCTTCCTCTGTAACTTCCTCTTTCTTTGCTGCTGCCACCAAGTTAAGTACATCTTCTTCTATGCTTTTGTCATTGATGTTTGGTGTCTTTTGCGCTGTCTACCCCAGGGTGACTAACCCTGCTTGCTCGCAGCGCTCACTTTGCCTTATGCGTTCTGCCTATGCTGGGGCGGATAGTTTTAGTTTGCCTTGCGCTTATCACCGCGCTGAATTGCTTCCGGTGCCGCTTCCCCGCGTCTTTCCCCCTTCATTCCCTTCTCCCCTATCCCAGGGAGGTTTCGCTACCCCAGCCAGTGGGTTTGCGCTTGTATGGTCCTACCGTTTTGTCACTTAGGTCCCGGCATCTGGTGGGCGCATTCCTCCGTCCCTTCTAGCTGCGGCATCGTTCCTGGCGCTTCCTGAGCAGTGGGGCAGCGAGATCTCGCGAGATCTCGGCGGCCATCTTGTGGTTGGCGGCCGCGATTCGCGGCCGCGATTCGCGGGCTTTTAGGGGGCGGAGCTACAGCGGCATTCAGCTCGGTCGGCGGCTCCTGCTCCCTCTGCCAGCTAACACCCAGCACTTCTCCCAGGCACCTCTCCCTTAGTCAGTGAGTGGCATATTCGTCCGGTTAGCACTTTAGCCAGGCCAGATTGCAGGTATGTCGGTACCCACTTCCCCTCAGACTGCCGTTAGGCCCCCCTCCCCCCCTGAGGGATCCGGCTCCTCTCATGTGGATGCTCAGGCGCTGGCCCTGCAGCGATCAGTGTCGGATGCGATCATGGCAGCCATGGGCTCCATGTCATCCATCCTTTCTCAGACCATTACCCAGGCCCTGTCCGTCCCACCTCCCAATGTACCTTTGCAGGACCCTATTGCTCCACCGCAGCCTACCTCAAATGACTCTCCTATTACAGAGGAGGTTTTGACTGGTGCGCATCTTGCCACCCCAGAGACCGTGCTTAGATCACGGAAGAGGGCCTATTCCCGCCGGGCAGAACGGGCGCGGACATGGAAATGCGCTAGAGCGCAATCTCCGGAATTGTCTGGCTCTGACAGAGCTTCAGACGAGGAGGCATTTGCGGATATGGATTATGAGGCGGAGGAGGATGTCACCCCCCCAGTTCAGGGCCCCTCGGCTGCCGTTGCAGCTACCTCCTCTGCCAGGGATGTGGTGCCCCCTTGTACCGCTTCCCACTCTGTGGCGGTTCTGGATGACGCAGGAGAACCTATGTTCGACCCTGAATCTTTACACCACCCGCGTTCGGCGGAATGGCTCCCCTCCCCTCATGTAGGGGCTTATTTGGAGCACTGGGTGCGTCACTCGCTTTCCCGCGAATCACGCAACAAACTCAGGGCTGAGTGTCCCAGGCCATTGGTTCCTAATAAGGTGTGCGAGACCCCAATAGTGGATCCCAAGATGGCTCAATTTCTAGCCAAAACTGGCTGGAACTCAAAAAAAGGGACTGGATTCAGCGCTCCGCAGCTGCCAGGACAAGATTCTAGATGTCCTCGGTCCACTGACCAAGATCTTGGAGATGGCCGAATCAGCTAGGTGTGAGGGATCCCCAATAGACCACGAGGAATTGCGGGGCTGGGCCCAGAGGGCCATTTGCCTTACCGGTAACGCCAATACATCAGTGGCGATTGAGAGGCGCAAGTCTATCCTATTCAAGATAGACCCTAAGTTAGCTAACTTGGCGCTCACTGAGGCGGGAAAGGAAGCCCAGGGCCTCCTTTTCGGCGAGTCCTTCATTAAGGACATGAGCCGTTTTGTCGGCACCTTTACTGCGCTTGACAAGGCCCAAAGTTCGATGCGCAGGGTGTTTCACGGACGGGTCTCTCATCGGGCCGGCAGTGGTAGGGGCCGCCTGTCCGGCCGTGCTAGTTTCCAGGCCCGCGGAGCGAATAGAAGCGCCGATGGACAAAGGCCACCGTTCCAGGACCAACGTAATCCGTCTCCCTTCTTCGCATCCAGAGGACAGCAGTGGCGTTCTCGCTCCTTCCGGGGCAACCCCAGCCATCGCAGACCCTTGGGTAAGTCTTTTGGAGTCTCATCACCTCAGATCCGTGGGTGCTGACCACGGTCAGGGGGTTTCACATAGAGCTCACGGGGTCTCCCTACCTTGTTCCCTCCCCCCAGATTGCGCCCTGGTGGACGCGGAGCTGCGCTCCCTCAGACAGAAGCGGGCGATAGAACGAGCGTCCCCTGCGCAGGGGACTGTGATCAGCAATATATTTCTCGTTCAGAAGAAAGGCGGGCAGATGAGGCCAGTCATCAATCTTCGCGCGCTGAATGCGGTAGTTCGCTACCGTCATTTCAAGATGGAGGGGATCCATCTTCTACGGGACTTGCTAGTGCCTGGGGACTGGATGGTAAAGCTCGACCTGAAGGATGCTTACCTGACGGTCCCAGTGGCCAATTGTTCCAGGGACTTGCTCCAGTTCAGGTGGAATGGCGAGGTATGGAGGTTCACTTGTCTGCCATTCGGTCTGTTGTCAGCTCCTTGGTGCTTCACCAAGTTGCTGCGTCCGGTCGTGTCCTGGTTGAGGACTCGGGGCGTCCGCCTCATCATTTACCTGCATGGCATCCTTCTGATGCACGAATCCAAGGTGGGATTACTGGAACATCTCCAGTGGACATCGGATTTGCTGTTGGATCTCGGATTCCTCCTCAACGTAGAGAAGTCCTGCCTCATCCCGGCTCAGAGGATGGAGTTCTTAGGATTCACGGTGGACTCGCTATCGGAGTCCCTCAGTCTGCCGACGGCGAAGTTGCGGACGATCCGCAAGGAATTGAGACATGCGCTCCTCTTGCCCCATCTCTCTTTACGCCACCTGGCCCGCATCATCGGGCTTTTGGCCTCGTCCATTCAGGCGGTGTTTCCAGCCCCGTTACATTACCGGGCGCTCCAACGACTGAAGGACGCCCATCTTCGGACCGGTGCTTCTTTTGCGGACGCGGTGCTTCTGGACGCGGAGGCCCGAGAGGAGTTGCGTTGGTGGATTGCCAATCTGGAGGCGTGGAACGGCAGAGCGATCTTCGGGTTCTTGCCGATCAATGCCTTGGAACTCCTTGCGGGTTCTTTTGCGGTGCGGAGTTTCTCCAACGGGATCGCCAACGCGTGCATCAAGCTACGGATGGACAATATATCGGCAGTCCAGTATGTCAACCGTTTGGGGGGTACCCGCTCGGCAACTTTAGCTCGTTTGGCCAAAGATTTTTGGTCCTTTTGCCTCTCCAGGGACATTATGGTGCAGGCGGAGTACTTGCCGGGGCTGAACAACGTCCAGGCGGATTGGAATTCGCGTTACCTGTCGGAGGGCAGCGATTGGCAGTTGGATCCTCGGGTCTTCTCAGCAATTTCGGAGTTGTGGGGTCCGATGGCTATCGATCTGTTCGCATCACGTCTGAACAGACAACTCGCCAGGTTCTTCAGCTGGCGTCCGGATCCCGAGGCATTGGCGGTGGACGCGTTTCTTCAAGATTGGTCGGTGTCCCGCCTGTACGCGTTTCCTCCGTTCTCGATGATTCCGAGGACGCTCTTGCAGGTGATTCGTCATCAGGCGGACCTGGTTCTGGTGGTCCCGTTCTGGGGGTCTCAGGTCTGGTTCCCCTCGTTGCTGAGGATTCTAGTGGAGATTCCTGTGCTTCTCCCGACCCGGTCGGATCTCCTCCGCAACCCTCTGGGTCTACAACACCCCCTTCTTCTGGACGGGTCCTTGCGGCTGCTGGCGTGCCGGATCTCCGGACACCTGGATTGTTCGAGGGAGTTTCGGCAGCAACTCGACAGCTATTGGACAGTGCATGGGCCCCCGGCACCAGAAAATCGTACCGGGCAGCCTGGAGAACTTGGGCTAACTGGTGCGTGGAACGGGACTTGGATCCCGTTTCGGCTCCTGTAGGCCACTTGCTGGAATTTCTCACCTCTCTCTTTGAGGCGGGGAAGGCATATCGGACCATCAACCTTTTCAGGTCCGCTATTTCTTCTACCCACGCGGGCTTCGAGGGCGTCGCGGCTGGCCAGCATCCTTCGGTGTCCCGCCTCTTACGGGGGGCTCGCTTGTCTCGTCCCCCGCGGCCTCGTTTTTCCACTACATGGGACGTCTCCCTGGTCCTTTCCTTCTTGACCTCTTGGCCCGGGAACTCTGACCTCACACTTAGGCAGTTGTCGGCGAAGTGGTTGGCGTTATTTTGCCTTATTTCCTGCAAGAGGGTCTCGGATGTGAGGGCGCTTGATCATGATGCACGTTCCTTTACCCCGGAGGGGGTTACCTTTAACATCTCGCGTCGCACCAAGACGTGCATCCGTTTCGTGTCTTACCCCAGTTTTCCTTCCTCTCCGGTCTTATGTCCCGTGGCGTGCCTTGAGGAATATGAGTCCAGGACTCTGGCGCATCGGTCCCCGGCCAGTCCTCATTTGTTCATTTCTCTGCGTCATCCTTTTGGTCCGGTTTCTAGCCCTACGCTAGCACGTTGGCTTAAATGGGTCATGTCGTTAGCGGGGGTTGACGTTTCTGTCTTCACGGCCCATTCTGCACGCGGGGCCTCTGTCACCGCCTTGGCAGTTTCGGGGGCCAGATTGGAGGATGTTATGCGTCTGGCTGATTGGTCCAATGTTACCACGTTCAGGGGGTTCTATTTCCGTCCTCCACCTAATTTGTTTTCTTCAATCATAGACGGGCTTTGAACTTGCAATACGAAGCCTCCGTGTCTTGCTGTAAAACTAAATGATTTTCCTATTTCATGACGTAAAGTCATAGTTTTATTAAAGACACGGAGGCGAGTATTGCCCGCCCTATTCCCTCCCTTGGGGTTTTTTATTACAGGGGTCGTGTATCATTGCCTCTAGGTATTATTGACCTTTTTATGTTGTTGTATTTAGGTTTTATTGTCCTAATGTTTCTTTCATTGCCATTGTATTGCATGTTATTTATTACAATTCTTATTGTTTTCTGTCCCTTGTCGCCTGTTGAGTCAGTGGCGTAAATGGCGTCCGGACGTTCTGTCCTGATATGTTTGTTTCACCTAGGCCTATGGTCTGTTTTATTTTCCAGGATGAAGTCTTTTCGTGACAAGATGCCGTATTACCGGTGGATGTGTTCTACAGTTTAGCCAGGTTGGCTAGTTGATTGCGCTTCATGGGCGTTGGACTTTCCGTTCCAGTTAAAGTTCGGAGTTATCGTTGGGATGTTCGGGATGTCAGCACCAGAGTTTCAAAGAAAGAGGAAGTTACAGAGGAAGAGCGGCCTATTATAGGGGCCAGTGGGGAGGGACCTTGGTTGCTATGGTTCCTTGTATGTAAATTTTTTCTCTTTGCTGCTATTGGTGGTTCAGTAAAGAAGGAGATAGCAATACTCGCCTCCGTGTCTTTAATAAAACTATGACTTTACGTCATGAAATAGGAAAATCATTTAGTTGTGGTCAGGGCTAAGGATGGTGGAAGTGGGGAAAGGGGAAACCCTTAACCCTGAACCTAGTGGCTGGGGTGTGCCGGGAGCCACGATCGCGGATACGCCAAGAAAAGGGGCCAAAGACTCTGAATAGGTAACATAGTTTTATTGAATATTACAAAGCCAGTGTACGGAAGGCCTGAGAGATTTCTGCCTGAGGATCTGGTATATAACGGGCGAAACAGGACGAACGCCAACGCCCCATGCAGCAAATGACATGTGCGGGGACCTGATGCTTAGAAGCTGCCGACGCAGCCCCAATGCGGAAGGAATGACCTGAAATAGTACTGGGGTCGTGACCCAACCCCTGCATCAGGGACCGGACGAGGGACATGAATTTCGATGTGGTGAGTGGCTTACCTACACAAGGCAGAAGAGGGGAGTCTGGTGGAGAGACCGTGAAGCAGGACGATAATTGCCACAGAACGTTGACCGGGCACCAATGGTTACCTGAAGGGAAAAACTTAATCTCAGTGGGAGGACCAGACTGGTTGGTTTTGGAGGACGGGAGATGGAGGACAAAATGGTCTGCGGACCAGACTAGGTGGCGTTTCTGGAGGAAGCTATGACGCCCGGAGCTCTATGAAGCCGTAGAACCCGAGGTAAATAGCCGCCTTCAGAACCATGCTGAGAGAGGGCCCAAAAGGACTGCCGTCTAAGGCCGAGGATAGGGCTCTGAACAATTCCCCCGACACCGGCTGTCTACGGGTGCGCGGACCCTTCCCCTTCTTCTGCAGACCCATGAGCGTTGCTTTGACGGCTTGTGAAGCGAGGATGGAACCCCCATCTGGCTTGGCGATCAAGCGATGATGCTGGAGCCCCACTAAATATAGCTTGATGGTGTTGTGTGACAAGGAGAAGCGGGTGTGGCAAAATGCAATGAACGCCATGACATATGGGGTTTCCTCCAGCTGACCCCTTGGGAATTCTCGAGCAAACTTGCTGAAAGCTGTAAACCCGCCCCGATAGATCCTAGTTGTGTTGTGAGATAGAGAACCCTCGACCAGTCTCTCTGCCTGGACCACCAGAGATGCTAATCCAGGATGAATGAGATGAGTGGAGAACCTGAGTGCCGGAATGATCCGCTTCGGGCATTTCCTGAAAGAAAGTGGAAAAACAGAAACGGGAGAGAGCGTCAGCGGCAGTGTTGGAATCCCCTGGAATGTGAGCACAACAGACATGGAAGTTGATGGTGAGGGATAGCCACACTAATTTCCGCAGCAGGGCCATGACCCGGAGAGATCTGGACCTGCCGGAATTGATGATATCGACCAGGGACTGGTTGTCCGTGACAAACAAAACTGGCAAGTTGGACCAGGAGCTGCCCCAGACCAAGGCGGCAGCCACGATGGGATATAATTCCAGGAGGGGAGAAGAACTGATGGCAGCTGGGTCTGCTCGGATTTCCGGAGGCCACCTGGCCGCCAGCCAGTGGGACCTGAAGATAGCGGCAAAGCCGATGGAACCGGCTGCGTCCGAGAAAATAATCGGGGAACCCGAGTCCCAGCGGGGAACGAAGAGGGAAATGCCGTTCCAATCCGAAAGTAAGGTGTTCCACATGGCAAAGTCCGAGATGGCGTGGCAGTCCAGGTGGACAACAGAATCCTGGTCATGAACTGTGGAAAGAAGATGCAACAGGCTGGCCAGGAAAGACCGGCCCTGGGGCATGATCTTCGTGGCGTGACTCAGCAGACCCAGTAAGGACTGAAGCTCCGCCTTGGTCAAGGACAGAGCGCTGACTGCCCGGGAGATGGCAGAGCGGATCCTAGTCAACTTTTCAGGTGGCAGACTAGCCTCCATCTTGACGGAATCTAACGTGATGCTCAAAAATGTCACCCTGGTGGCAGGGCCCTCGGTCTTGGTGGAGGCCATGGGCACCTGGAGGAGGGAGAAGAACTCCAAGAGGGTAGCGGGAATTGAGGGGACCGGATGAGGGTTCTCAATGAGCAAAAAGTCGTCCAGGTATTGAATTACCATGGGAAGACCTCCATGATGCACCAGGATCCAATGGAGAGCCCTGGCAAACTGGTCGAACAGCCAGGGGCTGCTCTTGGACCCAAAGGTTAAGCGGTTAGCAAAATAAAACCTGTCCGACCAATTGATACCATAGTACCGCCAAAGATGCGGGTGGACCGGGAGAAGCTTGAAGGCATCGGCTATGTCTACCTTGGCAAGCCAAGACCCAACCCCCGACTGGAGAATGAGCTGAATGGCTTCCTCAACTGACGAGTATTGCATAGAATACTCCTCAAAGGGAATAAGAGAATTCAGGCTTGGGGTGGATGACATATGAGGCACTGACAGGTCGTAGATGAGGCGTTTTTTATTGGAAGATTGTTTCACAACCAGCCCAATAGGATTGATCCGCCAGGATTGAAACGGAATGTGGAGAAAGGGACCAATGATGAAACCCTTTTCAACTTCGGATCGAAGGAGGTCATCCACGGCCTCCGGGTCACCGAACGCCGAGCGCAAATTGGGACCCTCCCATGACCCGTGAGGCAGGGTGATGAGCCCTGTATGGAAGCCCTCCTTGAACCCGGCCAAGAGGAAGGCCACGAAAAGACGGTCTGGGTGATCCTGCAGCAGAACAGCCAGAAGGTCTACATCAATGTCGGCTAGTCAGGAGCTCTTGCAAGATTTCCTGGTACAGGCCGAACGCGGATGGGCCCGAAAACATGCCGAGCAGATGTGAAGAGCTCGACAGGCGTTAAAGGCACAACCCCCCGCATTGAAGTTGTTGCAGACCTGGCTGCTACCTAAATAGACAATTGGTCTGCCTAGTTTGTCCAGAGTTGCCGAGGACTTGGTGGCCCCGGAAGTACTAGGAGCAGCTCCCGGCTGGGAAGGATGAGCCTGATCGGGACACCAGTCAGAGGAATGGAATATGGACTGGCAAGAGGTGCAGGAGGGAGCTCTGAGACCGGCGAAATTACGGCAGAACAGCTCCATGTCGAGATCAGCCCAATTAGTCATGAACTGAAACTCCGACAGGGCTCCTGCCGCCTTAGCGGGCCCTATGGTGGCAGTTCTGTGTAGTACATGGGCCATCTAGTGGCAGTTCTGTATAGTACATGGGCTATCTAGTGGCAGTTCTGTATAGTATATGGGCCATCTAGTGGCAGTTCTGTATAGTACATGGGCCATCTGGTGGCAGTTCTGTGTAGTACATGGGCCATCTAGTGGCAGTTCTGTACAGGGAGTGCAGAATTATTAGGCAAATGAGTATTTTGACCACATCATCCTCTTTATGCATGTTGTCTTACTCCAAGCTGTATAGGCTCGAAAGCCTACTACCAATTAAGCATATTAGGTGATGTGCATCTCTGTAATGAGAAGGGGTGTGGTCTAATGACATCAACACCCTATATCAGGTGTGCATAATTATTAGGCAACTTCCTTTCCTTTGGCAAAATGGGTCAAAAGAAGGACTTGACAGGCTCAGAAAAGTCAAAAATAGTGAGATATCTTGCAGAGGGATGCAGCACTCTTAAAATTGCAAAGCTTCTGAAGCGTGATCATTGAACAATCAAGCGTTTCATTCAAAATAGTCAACAGGGTCGCAAGAAGCGTGTGGAAAAACCAAGGCGCAAAATAACTGCCCATGAACTGAGAAAAGTCAAGCGTGCAGCTGCCAAGATGCCACTTGCCACCAGTTTGGCCATATTTCAGAGCTGCAACATCACTGGAGTGCCCAAAGGCACAAGGTGTGCAATACTCAGAGACATGGCCAAGGTAAGAAAGGCTGAAAGACGACCACCACTGAACAAGACACACAAGCTGAACGTCAAGACTGGGCCAAGAAATATCTCAAGACTGATTTTTCTAAGGTTTTATGGACTGATGAAATGAGAGTGAGTCTTGATGGGCCAGATGGATGGGCCCGTGGCTGGATTGGTAAATGGCAGAGAGCTCCAGTCCGACTCAGACGCCAGCAAGGTGGAGGTGGAGTACTGGTTTGGGCTGGTATCATCAAAGATGAGCTTGTGGGGCCTTTTCGGGTTGAGGATGGAGTCAAGCTCAACTCCCAGTCCTACTGGTGAACAGATCAAAACACTGACAGAATCCATGGATGGCAGGCTTTTGAGTGTCCTTGCAAAGAAAGGTGGCTATATTGGTCACTGATTTGTTTTTGTTTTGTTTTTGAATGTCAGAAATGTATATTTGTGAATGTTGAGATGTTATATTGGTTTCACTGGTAAAAATAAATAATTAAAATGGGTATATATTTGTTTTTTGTTAAGTTGCCTAATAATTATGCACAGTAATAGTCACCTGCACACACAGATATCCCCCTAAAATAGCTAAAACTAAAAACAAACTAAAAACTACTTTCAAAAATATTCAGCTTTGATATTAATGAGTTTTTTGGGTTCATTGAGAACATGGTTGTTGTTCAATAATAAAATTAATCCTCAAAAATACAACTTGCCTAATAATTCTGCACTCCCTGTATAGTACATGGACCATCTGGTGGCAGTTCTGTATTGTACATGGGCCATCTAGTGGCAGTTCTGTGTAGTACATGGGCCATCTAGTGGCAGTTCTGTATAGTATATGGGCCATCTAGTGGCAGTTCTGTATAGTATATGGGCCATCTAGTGGCAGTTCTGTGTAGTACATGGACCGTTAACCTACAACAAGGCAGCTCTGTCAATTAAGACAGCTATAATGACCACTTGCACCAATTCACAGTAAACTAAAAACCAAACAAGTGGAGTATTGTATCAAAAAATATCATTTATTTATAAAATATAAAAGATGGAGAACAACGGGATGTTGTAATACAGTACACGGAGAAAGCACAGGGTAAGCACATTCAAAAAGAACACCATGGACCTGCACAATTTAATGTGTAGTAAGGTACGGTCGAAGGGATGGGATAAAAGCTGCGACTCTGGGGGCCCCAAAAAAGAAGTATCTGGTATGATGGTCACCCCGATAGGGTATGGTACACACGGCACCACAGATACTATTGGAACCTGGAGTCTCAGCTGATATACCCTAGTAATGTGGGCATCACTGTCAGTCCAATAATATAATAACAAGTGACAAAAGATACAATAAGTGAACGTCTGAGCGTATGGGACCTGGTAAGAACACATACAGAGGACCCCACAAATTCTAGCACATGCTAATGCGGACCGTACCTGAGGACATGGTGGCAGCTGAAGTGACAGACCCTGGGCGCGGGACCTCGACGCGCGTTTCACCTCACGGCTTCGTCAGGAGGTACTGTGCATTGTGTGGACAGGGTATATATAGGGGACATAATGGGGGTAGGACAATGGATGGAAATTACCTTGATTCGGCACATCTGTGGACCACATGAACGGGCGCGGGAGGCTCCATGATAGGCAGCGCCATCTTTCAGCGCGTCCACGTCTGCGCACCGCGCATGCGCGGCGAAAAAAGCAGACGAGCCGGAGCGCATCGAGATGGCGTCACCCAGCGCATGCGCACCCCGCGACCCCCGTGGAACGCAGGTGAGCCGCAGTCCATGTCTCAGCCAAAGGCAGGAAAATGGGGCGTGATCACACAACTGCCGTGATGCTACAGGCACACACTATCGTGACCTCACCAGGCCCCATACCCACAGGAGTTGTCATGTAAAAGAGAAACATCAGTAAGCCTGTGACATTAAAACGATACGTGATGTTAGAATAATATGCAATAACCGAGACATGATCATAAGAATAACCATATGTGACGTGGCTGCCTGATGTGCACCGTAGTGACACATCATACAGCAAAAATAATAAAAGAGGTGACATATCAGGGGTCCGTACAAGTAGAGTCACAATAGTGACTACTATAATGGGACCCTATAATTGATGCGTAATAACAATAATGTGCTAAAGGTTCATAACAGTAGAATCACATTATAATCAGTGCCGTGCTCATACATTGAAATAATAATATTGTGCGTCAAAAAGAGAAGAAAAAAGAGAAACAAGATTATATCACTGAAAAAGTTGCGTGCCTAAAATAATGCTCTCAGTCGTATTTATAAAATCATTAGTATACATGATCCAAAGTGGATCTAATCCAATCGTATGAATCAACATTACCCATAATGCATAGCAGTATAATCTCTCAAGTACCAGGAGACAAAAGCATAAAAGGTATGTGGATCTCAACGATGGGTGCAGTAAGGCGGCAATGCGAATAGAAACAAGCCTCCGCTGATGTTCCTCAAAAGAATAATATTGTATAAAAAGACTTAATCCTGTGGGCCCACTGCAGAGGCGATGGGGTCGCGTGGGGCGACACCCCGGGCAACCGCAAGCAGCCAGGGGGGTCACCCAAGGCGCCCCCAACCAACCACCCAGCAGGAGCACCGCAAGGGGGCACAATTGATCATAAATCAGGACGGGGGTGGCCGGGGTGGCACCACCGGCAGCAAAGGCTGCCGGCAGGGTCAACCGAGACACCTCCCGCCGCCAAGACAGGGGACAACACCAGGAGCAATGTGGGCAATGGTGGTGGAGGGACCGGGGCAGACAGACCGACACCACAAGCGTCGAAGAAGCCGTAAGTAGGGCCAATCCGAGCCCCCGCAACCCCACAAGAAGTTACAGAGGACGACATCACAATAAGGATAATATTGGCGGAGCCCAATTGGTGCCCCGCCATTGAAGATGGTAAGTGTCCTGTATATGTGTTGCTTGAAGATATCACAAGCATCTTCTCCTATGGAGGTTGTATCGTCCTGATGGGTAACTCCATCCATCGTCACCAATAACACACAGAGATGAATGATGATCTCAAAAAAGAAAAAGAAAAGAATTACAATATTATAAGAAATACAATATAATAAAATAAAACCTAAAAAATAATATTATATACCCTGTAATAAAATTCGCGCATATTTCATAGAAAGGAAGAAAAGCTATTGGATTCATTGAGGCCATATGGGGTGACGGTATCGAGGTTGACAATCCACCTGGTCTCTCTGCGGAGTAGAGCCACTTTAATATTACCGCCTCTGGACCCAAGATGGATTCTGTCGATACCCCTCACCGTCAACCCCCCTGGATCGGATCCGTGACACCTGCGAAAATGTCGTGGAACCGCCTGCAGTGACTCCCAGTCCTTCTCTGGAGTACCCACCGCTGCTCGGATCCTGCAGACATGTTCCAAAACTCGTGTCTTCAAAGCTCTCTTAGTCATGCCGACATAAGAGAGATTGCATGGGCATGTGATGAGATATATTACAGCCACACTGTTGCAATTTATGTAGTGTACGATCTTAAAGTCTTTTCGGCCTGAGGAGTCACTGAAGGCGGTAGAACGAGTCATAAACCTACAGGCGGCACACGATCCACAGGAAAAAGATCCCCACTTAGGACCCTTACTGCCAAAGATACCCCCCCTAGGTGAGGGAACATAATGACTCTTAGTGAGGATATCGCGCAGATTACGCGATCGCCTCCACGTGATCTGGGGATATGTAGGAAGACATACTGCCAGGTCACCATCTGTATGAAGGACCGACCAATGTCTCTTCAGAATGTTCTGAATAAACCTCCATTTCGTATTGAAAGGGGTGATAAATCTCACACATGTGTCCCGATTGTCCCTTTTCTGAACTTTACTCACCAACAGGGAGTCTCTGGATGTTTTTTTAGCTCGTTCGTAACCCCGCTGTATGGTATTGTACTGATACCCTCTTTCGAGGAATCGTTGTGTCAGCACGCCGGCTTGTTGTTCGAACTGTTTTTCGTTGGAGCAGATCCTACGGTTCCAATAGTATCTGTGGTGCCGTGTGTACCATACCCTATCGGGGTGACCATCATACCAGATACTTCTTTTTTGGGGCCCCCAGAGTCGCAGCTTTTATCCCATCCCTTCGACCGTACCTTACTACACATTAAATTGTGCAGGTCCATGGTGTTCTTTTTGAATGTGCTTACCCTGTGCTTTCTCCGTGTACTGTATTACAACATCCCGTTGTTCTCCATCTTTTATATTTTATAAATAAATGATATTTTTTGATACAATACTCCACTTGTTTGGTTTTTAGTTTACTGTGAATTGGTGCAAGTGGTCATTATAGCTGTCTTAGTTGACAGAGCTGCCTTGTTGTAGGTTAACAGTATTTATATATATTTCTAGGCAATTCCTCATACATGGATTTCCGAGCACGTGACAAAAATTGGTTGTCACAATTGGGAACAGTATTTGGGGATACAACGGCACAGGACACGGAGAAACGTGATAGCAAGGAACTTAAGCTTAAGATCAGAGAGGCCTTGAAAAAACGGACCAAGTTGTGGTGGAACAAGGCCGCATTAGAAAACTACCTAAACAGGAATATCATACCACGAGGCCTTAGGGTCCAAATCTTTCCCACATTGGAGGGGGAGGACCCCATCCTTACCACCAAATGGGAGGAAACTCTCACCAAATGTTCCCAAACCCTCATTGAGCTCCTTATTGGGGCGGACCGTAGATCTTTGGAGGCTGTGGAGAAGGACATTGACGGCCATAAAGACGGTATCCAGTTACTTCTGACTAAAGAAGAACTGGAATCATTTGACAAAAATTTGGAGGAAGATCTTGCCAAGTGGGAGCGTGAGATTCAGTCTATTAAAACCAAAAAATTCCAGAGAGATCTGGGGGATTACCAGCAGAATAAAGTATTTAAGTGGCAACGTACCAACCCCAGACCTGAATCCCGTTCACGGTCCCAATCCTTGGCGTCTTCAACATCTGAAGAAGAATGTGGCGTGCCTTTTTTAGAAGGACGCCCGGCCGTGGCACACGGTCCGGATCTCGAAAGGGGAGGATACAATCTACGTACCCCAGTACACAAACGGAAACACTGGAGAGGGAATGGCCGAGGGAAGAGAGCACAGAATTGAAGGTAATTAACCTTTCCACCATTAGTCTTACCTTACCACAACAACAAGTTCTGCAGAAGGGGTTATCCTTCTCCCCTGTGGGCAGATTTGACTATTTTGAGGTAGTTAAAGATCTAGAATTGTTTGCTCGGAAGCTTCTATTTAAGAAACATTTCAGTCGTGGTCACGATGCGTCTGCCTCGATGTCACCGGCTGAGAGGCAGGCGATTCGTGACCTGGAATCCTCTTAGAGGATCAGATGGCCACTGTGCCCAGTAGATCTCCCGTACATCTGCACAGGCGCTCACGTACATTCCCCCCAAAACATTGTGCCCCGCGGTGGATGTCTTTGTAAAATTAGTAAAACAAGATCTAAATATAGACCATGTACATATTGGTAAAGACAATCTGACTCGTTACAGAGACAGGCACTTCGGGAGCTACAGGAATTGAGAGATGTGGTGATTAAACCCGCCGACAAGGGGGGAAATGTCGTGATATGGCCTGTGCAGATGTACGAAAGAGAGGCTTTTAGGCAACTGAACAACAAGGAATGCTACCGTAGAATTGAGAGCGATCCCACTACACTTTATAAGAACGAGTTGGATGATATTCCTTGCAGAAGCCTGTGATCAGTGTATTATTACGACCAAAATGATGGAAGGGTTTGAGAGTTGACTTCCCGGTCAAATCCTACCTTATATCTTGCTCCCGAAGGTGCACAAGAGTCGCTACTCACCCTCCGGGGCGTCCGATTATTTCGGGCATCGGTAGCTTGTGCACCAATGTGGGAAAGTTTATTGATTTCTTTCTCCAGAAAAGCGTAGAAACCCTTCCTTCTTTTGTCAAAGATACCACCGACATGCTGAGACGACTCAACGGGATTCATGTCGATCCAGACGTGGTCCTTGTCACATGCGACATCGAAGTCGCTATACACGTCTATATACCATGACCAGGGAGTGCGGGCATCTAGATCCTTTTTGACCATGTCAGATTATGACAATGGTATGATTGAGTTATTTTGACACTACTTAGAGTTTATGCTCACGCACAACTACTTTTTATTCAAGGACCGCCTCTTCCTACAGCTCCAGGGGACAGCTATGGGGGCATCATGCGCCCCCTCTTATGCCAACCTGTTCCTGGGGCTGTGGGAGAGAGAAATTGTCCAGGATACTCCGGGATACGATGCCGCACTCCTATGGTCTAGGTATATAGACGATGTGTTTTTCCTCTGGCAAGATACCATTCCGGCCTTAGGAAAATTTTTGGCCTCGTCTCAATCAGAACACACGGAATATCAGACTTACTTGGAAATACAGCCTTAGTAATGTCGAATTTCTGGACATAATGATCATAAGGGATCTGACGGCTATTTGTCCACCGATCTTTTCAGAAAGTCCACTGCCGTCAATGCCCTTCTCCACGCCTCCTCTGCTCACCATCCCAATACGATTCGGGCAATACCTACAGGGCAGTTCCTAAGAACTCGCAGGATCTGCTCCAATGATAAGCAGTTCGAACAACAAGCCGGCGTGCTGACACAACGATTCCTCGAAAGAGGGTATCAGTACAATACCATACAGCGGGGCTACGAACGAGCCAAAAAAACATCCAGAGACTCCCTGTTGGTGAGTAAAGTTCAGAAAAGGGATAATCGGGACACATGTGTGAGATTTATCACCCCTTTCAATACGAAATGGAGGTATATTCAGAACATTCTGAAGAGACATTGGTCGGTTCTTCATACAGATGGTGACCTGGCAGGTATGTCTTCCCTACATATCCCCAGATCACGTGGAGGCGGATCGCGTAATCTGCGTGACATCCTCACTAAGAGTCATTATGTTCCCTACACCTAGGGGGGGTATCTTTGGCAGTAAGGGTCCTAAGTGGGGATCTTTTTCCTGTGGATCGTGTGCCGCCTGTAGGTTATGATTCGTTCTACCGCCTTCAGTGACTCCTCAGGCCGAAAAGACTTTAAGATCGTACACAACATAAATTGCAACAGTGTGGCTGTGATATATCTCATCACATGCCCATGTAATCTCTCTTATGTCGGTATGACTAAAGAGAGCTTTGAAGACACGAGTTTTGGAACATGTCTGCAGGATCCGAGCAGCGGCGGGTAATCCCTGAGAAGGACTGGGAGTCACTGCAGGCGGTTCCACGACATTTTCGCAGGTGTCACGGATCCGATCCAGGGGGGTTGACGGTGAGGGGTATCGACAGAATCCATCTTGGGTCCAGAGGCGGTAATATTAAAGTGGCTCTACTCCGCAGAGAGACCAGGTGGATTGTCAACCTCGATACCGTCACCCCATATGGCCTCAATGAATCCAATAGCTTTTCTTCCTTTCTATGAAATATGCGCGAATTTTATTACAGGGTATATAATATTATTTTTTAGGTTTTATTTTATTATATTGTTTTTCTTATAATATTGTAATTCTTTTCTTTTTCTTTTTTGAGATCATCATTCATCTCTGTGTGTTATTGGTGACGATGGATGGAGTTACCCATCAGGACGATACAACCTCCATAGGAGAAGATGCTTGTGATATCTTCAAGCAACACATATACAGGACACTTACCATCTTCAATGATTGGGCTCCGCCAATTTTATCCTTATTGTGATGTCGTCCTCTGTAACTTCTTGTGGGGTTGCGGGGGCTCGGATTGGCCCTACTTACGGCTTCTTCGACGCTTGTGGTGTCGGTCTGTTTGCCCCGGTCCCTCCACCACCATTGCCCACATTGCTCCTGGTGTTGTCCCCTGTCTTGGCGGCGGGAGGTGTCTCGGTTGACCCTGCCGGCAGCCTTTGCTGCCGGTGGTGCCACCCCGGCCACCCCCGTCCTGATTTATGATCAATTGTACCCCCTTGCGGTGCTCCTGCTGGGTGGTTGGTTGGGGGCGCCTTGGGTGACCCCCCTGGCTGCTTGTGGTTGCCCGGGGTGTCGCCCTACGCGACCCCATCGCCTCTGCAGTGGGCCCACAGGATTAAGTCTTTTTATACAATATTATTCTTTTGAGGAACATCAGCGGAGGCTTGTTTCTATTCGCATTGCCGCCTTATTGCACCCATCGTTGAGATCCACATACCTTTTATGCTTTTGTCTCCTGTTACTTGAGAGATTATACTGCTATGCATTATGGGTAATGTTGATTCATACGATTGGATTAGATCCACTTTGGATCATGTATACTAATGATTTTATAAATACGACTGAGAGCATTATTTTAGGCACGCAACTTTTTCAGTGATATAATCTTGTTTCTCTTTTTTCTTCTTTTTTTGACGCACAATATTATTATTTCAATGTATGAGCACGGCACTGATTATAATGTGATTCTACTGTTATGAACCTTTAGCACATTATTGTTATTACGCATCAATTATAGGGTCCCATTATAGTAGTCACTATTGTGACTCTACTTGTACGGACCCCTGATATGTCACCTCTTTTTATTTTTGCTGTATGATGTGTCACTACGGTGCACATCAGGCAGCCACGTCACATATGGTTATTCTTATGATCATGTCTCGGTTATTGCATATTATTCTAACATTACGTATCGTTTTAATGTCACAGGCTTACTGATGTTTCTCTTTTACATGACAACTCCTGTGGGTATGGGGCCTGGTGAGGTCACGATAGTGTGTGCCTGTAGCATCACGGCAGTTGTGTGATCACGCCCCATTTTCCTGCCTTTGGCTGAGACATGGACTGCGGCTCACCTGCGTTCCACGGGGGTCGCGGGGTGCGCATGCGCTGGGTGACGCCATCTCGATGCGCTCCGGCTCGTCTGCTTTTTTCGCCGCGCATGCGCGGTGCGCAGACGTGGACGCGCTGAAAGATGGCGCTGCCTATCATGGAGCCTCCCGCGCCCGTTCATGTGGTCCACAGATGTGCCGAATCAAGGTAATTTCCATCCATTGTCCTACCCCCATTATGTCCCCTATATATACCCTGTCCACACAATGCATAGTACCTCCTGACGAAGCCGTGAGGTGAAACGCGCGTCGAGGTCCCGCGCCCAGGGTCTGTCACTTCAGCTGCCACCATGTCCTCAGGTACGGTCCGCATTAGCATGTGCTAGAATTTGTGGGGTCCTCTGTATGTGTTCTTACCAGGTCCCATACGCTCAGACGTTCACTTATTGTATCTTTTGTCACTTGTTATTATATTATTGGACTGACAGTGATGCCCACATTACTAGGGTATATCAGCTGAGACTCCAGGTTCCAATAGTATCTGTGGTGCCGTGTGTACCATACCCTATCGGGGTGACCATCATACCAGATACTTCTTTTTTGGGGCCCCCAGAGTCGCAGCTTTTATCCCATCCCTTCGACCGTACCTTACTACACATTAAATTGTGCAGGTCCATGGTGTTCTTTTTGAATGTGCTTACCCTGTGCTTTCTCCGTGTACTGTATTACAACATCCCGTTGTTCTCCATCTTTTATATTTTATAAATAAATGATATTTTTTGATACAATACTCCACTTGTTTGGTTTTTAGTACATGGACCATCTGGTGGCAGTTCTGTGTAGTACATGGGCCATCTGGTGGCAGTTCTGTATAGTACATGGGCCATCTAGTGGCAGTTCTGTATAGTACATGGGCCATCTAGTGGCAGTTCTGTATAGTACATGGGCCATCTAGTGGCAGTTCTGTATAGTACATGGGCCATCTAGTGGCAGTTCTGTATAGTACATGGGCCATCTGGTGGCAGTTCTGTGTAGTACATGGACCATCTGGTGGCAGTTCTGTGTAGTACATGGGCCATCTAGTGGCAGTTCTGTATAGTACATGGGCCATCTAGTGGCAGTTCTGTGTAGTACATGGGCCATCTAGTGGCAGTTCTGTGTAGTACATGGGCCATCTAGTGGCAGTTCTGTGTAGTACATGGGCCATCTAGTGGCAGTTCTGTGTAGTACATGGGCCATCTAGTGGCAGTTCAGTATAGTACATGGACCATCTAGTGGCAGTTTTTTTTTTTATCACACGCCATCTAGCGGCTGTTCTGTGTACATTACATGCAACCTAGTGTCTGTTCTATGAAGAATACATTTAGTGGATCTTCCAAGTCAATTATGCGCCATCCAAGAATTTATAAGGGGAGAGCGTGGTGATCTGATTGAATGAGACAATATAACATGTCCTTCAATGACAGCCTCCCCCCCCCCCTCCCCCCACTGCATCTCATGGACCCCGTGTGGTTACTTTTCCGATAACCCAGCTTTTCCATCTAATGGGTTTCCCCTCCCAGTTTCTTCAATCCAGGTATAGGCTGAATGTGCAGCTGCCTTGGGCACTAGGGGCAAGGGGGTGAAATTGTCTTTAAATTCCTGTCTAATGCTGGTTGGACGGCGTGCCTTAGTAGGCGATTATGCTGTGTGACACAGCCGAACGTTCCTGATCTGCACCAACATAGCAGAGCCAAATGCGCTTGATTTATAGCTGTCATGGCACATGCTGAAACCCCTGCCCAGGGCACCAGCTTGTCCTGCTATTTACTAGTGTTATGAGCAGGCTTGGAGCTCCCTCCTGTGGTGAAAACGATTATTACTCAAAAACGATTATTTATCATTGAACTCTGTGGCTGGGGCTTTGGTGCTCTGTGTCAGAAAATCAGAATTTTGACCCTTATGGAGATACATTGTGTATGAATTTTGGACCTTAAAGGGGTTGTCCCACAAAAAAAAAAAAGCAACATTTTTTAAACCAGCGCCTGGATAAAAGTACTTTTCTAACTGTATATAGTAGAGGCAATGTGTCAGTATAGCGCCACCTGCTGCTTGTTTTTTCATTATTTCTCCATCCACCTCAGGAACATCACTGAGGTGGTCGCACACGCTCAGATCAATACTTCAACTCCTACCAGTCATATATGCTGTTAAAAGCTATGACAATTACAGGGAGAAAGCTGCAGCAGAAAGGACACCCCCCTAAGCTGTGATAGGTAGAGAGCTGCAGCAGAAAGGACACACCCCCTAAGCTGTGATAGGTAGAGAGCTGCAGCAGAAAAGACACACCCCTAAGCTGTGATAGGTAGAGAGCTGCAATAGAAATGACCCCCCCAAGCTGCGATAGGTAGAGATGTGCAGCAGAAAGGACACACCCCTAAGCTGTGATAGGTAGAGAGCTGCAGCAGAAAGGACACACCCCTACGCTGTAATAGGTAGAGAGCTGCAGCAGAAAGGACACCCCCCCTAAGCTGTGATAGGTAGAGAGCTGCAGCAGAAAAGACACACCCCCTAAGCTGTGATAGGTAGAGAGCTGCAGCAGAAATGACACACCCCCTAAGCTGTGATAGGTAGAGAGCTGCAGCAGAAAAGACTCACCCCCTAAGCTGTGATAGGTAGAGAGCTGCAGCAGAAATGACACACCCCCTAAGCTGTGATAGGTAGAGAGCTGCAGCAGAAAGTACACCCCCCAAGCTGTGATAGGTTGAGAGCTGCAGCAGAAAGGACACCCCCCCTAAGCTGTGATAGGTAGAGAGCTGCAGCAGAAAGTACACCCCCAAGCTGTGAAAGGTTGAGAGCTGCAGCAGAAAGGACACACCCCCTAAGCTGTGATAGGTAGAGAGCTGCAGCAGAAAGTACACCCCCTAAGCTGTGATAGGTAGATAGCTGCAGCAGAAAGGACACACCCCCTAAGCTGTGATAGCTAAAGAGCTGCAGCAGAAAAGACACCCCCCCAGCTGTGATAGGTAGATAGCTGCAGCAGAAAGGACACACCCCCTAAGCTGTGATAGGTTGAGAGCTGCAGCAGAAATGACCCCCCCCCCCCCTCCAAGCTGTGATAGATAAAGAGCTGCAGCAGACATGACACACACCCTAAGCTGTGATAGGTAGAGAGCTGCAGCAGAAAGGGCACCCCCAGCTTTGATCTGCAGCAAGAACCCCCCCCCCCCATATCTATATTAATATTTCCTTCTCTTATAGATTCCCAGATCTAGAAGGAAAAAACATTCAGAATAGAAAGAAAGATCACATCAGTATGATAAGAGAGGTAAGTACAGCACTGAGGAGGACACAGGAGGTAAGTATCTGACCAGTGAAATGGTAGTCTACCCCCCCCCCCCCCCCCGCCCCATATGAACACATTGTCACTGCTCTTCCATTCATTCTCTATAGCACTGCCGAAGGTAAGTGAATAGAGAATGAAGGGAGATACGGCTCACAACGGCTCCGTTATGTATCTGATGACATGGAGCCATTGTTATACATAGGAGCAGTATTATATTCTTGTACATGGGAGCAGTAACTACTATAATACTGCTCCTATGTACAGGAATATAACTACTATAATACTGCTCCTATGTACAAGAATATAACTACTATAATACTGCTCCTATGTACAAGAATATAACTACTATAATACTGCTCCTATGTACAAGAATATAACTACTATAATACTGCTCCTATGTACAGGAATATAACTACTATAATACTGCTCCTATATACAAGAATATAACTACTATAATACTGCTCCTATGTACAGGAATATAACTACTATAATACTGCTCCTATGTACAAGAATATAACTACTATAATACTGCTCCTATGTACAAGAATATAACTACTATAATACTGCTCCTGTGTACAAGATTATAACTACTATAATACTGCCCCTATGTACAGGAATATAACTACTATAATACTGCCCCCTATGTACAAGAATATAACTACTATAATACTGCTCCTATGTACAGGAATATAACTACTATAATACTGCCCCCTATGTACAAGAATATAACTACCATAATACTGCTCCTATGTACAAGAATATAACTACTATAATACTGCTCCTATGTACAAGAATATAACTACTATAATACTGCTCCTATGTACAAGAATATAACTACTATAATACTGCCTCCTATGTACAAGAATATAACTACTATAATACTGCCTCCTATGTACAAGAATATAACTACTATAATACTGCCTCCTATGTACAAGAATATAACTACTATAATACTGCTCCTATGTACAAGAATATAACTACTATAATACTGCTCCTATGTACAAGAATATAACTACTATAATACTGCTCCTATGTACAAGAATATAACTACTATAATACTGCTCCTATGTACAAGAATATAACTACTATAATACTGCTCCTATGTACAAGAATATAACTACTATAATACTGCCTCTATGTACAAGAATATAACTACTATAACACTGCTCCTATGTACAAGAATATAACTACTATAATACTGCTCCTATGTACAAGAATATAACTACTATAATACTGCCTCCTATGTACAAGAATATAACTGCTATAATACTGCTCCTATGTACAGGAATATAACTACTATAATACTGCCACCTATGTACAAGAATATAACTACTATAATACTGCTCCTGTGTACAAGAATATAACTACTATAATACTGCTTCCTATGTACAAGAATATAACTACTATAATACTGCTCCTATGTACAAGAATATAACTACTATAATACTGCTCCTATGTACAGGAATATAACTACTATAATACTGCTCCTATGTACAGGAATATAACTGCTATAATACTGCTCCTATGTACAAGAATATAACTACTATAATACTGCCTCCTATGTACAAGAATATAACTACTATAATACTGCTCCTATGTCCAAGAATATAACTACTATAATACTGCCTCCTATGTACAAGAATATAACTACTATAATACTGCCCCTATGTACAAGAATATAACTACTATAATACTGCTCCTATGTACAAGAAAATAACTACTATAATACTGCTCCTATGTACAGGAATATAACTACTATAATACTGCTCCTATGTCCAAGAATATAACTACTATAATACTGCCTCCTATGTACAAGAATATACCTACTATAATACTGCTCCTATGTACAAGAATATAACTACTATAATAGTGCCTCCTATGTACAAGAATATACTATAATACTGCCTCATATGTACAAGAATATAACTACTATAATACTGCTCCTATGTACAAGAATATAACTACTATAATACTGCTCCTATGTACAGGAATATAACTACTATAATACTGCCCCATGTACAAGAGTATAACTACTATAATACTGCTCCTATATACAAGAATATAACTGCTATAATACTGCTCCTATGTACAAGAATATAACTGCTATAATACTGCTCCTATATACAGGAATATAACTACTATAATACTGCCCCTATGTACAAGAATATAACTACTATAATACTGCTCCTATGTACAATAATATAACTACTATAATACTGCTCCTATGTACAAGAATATAACTACTATAATACTGCTCCTATGTACAAGAATATAACTACTATAATACTGCCTACTATGTACAAGAATATAACTACTATAATACTGCTTCCTATGTCCAAGAATATAACTACTATAATACTGCTCCTATGTACAAGAATATAACTACTATAATACTGCTCCTATGTACAAGAATATATTATAGTAGTTATATTCTTGTACATAGGAGCAGTATTATAGTATTTATACTCTTGTACATAGGAGGCAGTATTATAGTAGTTATATTCTTGTACATAGGAAGCAGTATTATAGTAGTTATATTCTTGTACATATGAGGCAGTATTATAGTAGTTATATTCTTGTACACCGGAGCAGCATTATAGTAGTTATATTCTTGTACATAGGAGCAGTATTATAGTAGTTATATTCTTGTACATAGGAGCAGTATTATAGTAGTTATATTCTTGTACATAGGAGCAGTATTATAGTAGTTATATTCCTGTACATAGGAGCAGTATTAGTAGTTATATTCTTGTACATAGGCAGTATTATAGTAGTTATATTCTTGTACATAGGAGCAGTATTATAGTAGTTATATTCTGTACATAGGAGCAGTATTATAGTAGTTATATTCTTGTACATAGGAGCAGTATTATAGTAGTTATATTCTTGTACATAGGCAGTATTATAGTAGTTATATTCTTGTACATAGGAGCAGTATTATAGTAGTTATATTCTTGTACATAGGAGCAGTATTATAGTAGTTATATTCTTGTACATAGGAGCAGTATTATAGTAGTTATATTCTTGTACATAGGAGCAGTATTATAGTAGTTATATTCTTGTACATAGGAGCAGTATTATAGTAGTTATATTCTTGTACATAGGAGCAGTATTATAGTAGTTATATTCTTGTACATAGGAGCAGTATTATAGGTTATATTCTTGTACATAGGAGCAGTATTATAGTAGTTATATTCTTGTACATAGGAGCAGTATTATAGTAGTTATATTCTTGTACATAGGAAGCAGTATTATAGTAGTTATATTCTTGTACATAGGAGCAGTATTATAGTAGTTATTTCTTGTACATAGGAGCAGTATTATAGTAGTTATATTCTGTACATAGGAGCAGTATTATAGTAGTTATATTCTCTGTACATAGAGCAGTATTATAGTAGTTATATTCTTGTACATAGGAGGCAGTATTATAGTAGTTATATTCTTGTACATAGGAGCAGTATTATAGTAGTTATATTCTTGTACATAGGAGGCAGTATTATAGTAGTTATATTCTTGTACATAGGAGGCAGTATTATAGTAGTTATATTCTTGTACATAGGAGGCAGTATTATAGTAGTTATATTCTTGTACATAGGAGCAGTATTATAGTAGTTATATTCTTGTACATAGGAGCAGTATTATAGTAGTTATATTCTTGTACATAGGAGGGCAGTATTATAGTAGTTATA
This sequence comes from Bufo gargarizans, assembly GCF_014858855.1. Classification (NCBI taxonomy): domain Eukaryota; kingdom Metazoa; phylum Chordata; class Amphibia; order Anura; family Bufonidae; genus Bufo; species Bufo gargarizans. Next base: position 127,190 of record NW_025334771.1, on the reverse strand, counting down.
TTCCTTGTACATAGGGCAGTATTATAGTAGTTATATTCCTGTACATAGGAGCAGTATTATAGTAGTTATATTCCTTGTACATAGGAGCAGTATTATAGTAGTTATATTCTTGTACATAGGAGGCAGTATTATAGTAGTTAATTCTTGTACATAGGAGGCAGTATTATAGTAGTTATATTCCTGTACATAGGAGCAGTATTATAGTAGTTATATTCTTGTACATAGGAGCAGTATTATAGTAGTTATATTCTTGTCCATAGGAGCAGTATTATAGTAGTTATATTCCTGTACATAGGGGCAGTATTATAGTAGTTATATTCTTGTACATAGGAGCAGTATTATAGTAGTTATATTCTTGTACATAGGAAGCAGTATTATAGTAGTTATATTCTTGTACATAGGAGCAGTATTATAGTAGTTATATTCTTGTACATAGGAGCAGTATTATAGTAGTTATATTCTTGTACATAGGAGCAGTATTATAGTAGTTATATTCTTGTACATAGGAGCAGTATTATAGTAGTTATATTCTTGTACATAGGAGCAGTATTATAGTAGTTATATTCTTGTACATAGGAGCAGTATTATAGTAGTTATATTCTGTACATAGGAGCAGATTATAGTAGTTATATTCTTGTAACATTTAAGGAGGCACAGTATTATAGTAGTTATATTCTTGTACATAGGAGCAGTATTATAGTAGTTATATTCTTGTACATAGGCGCAGTATATAGTAGTATATTCTTGTACTAGGCGCAGTATTATAGTAGTTATATTCTCTGTACATAGGAGGCAGTATTATAGTAGTTATATTCTTGTACATAGGAGCAGTATTATAGTAGTTATATTCTTGTACATAGGAGCAGTATTATAGTAGTTATATTTCTTGTACATAGGAGCAGTATTATAGTAGTTATATTCTTGTACATAGGAGCAGTATTATAGTAGTTATATTCTTGTACATAGGAGCAGTATTATAGTAGTTATATTCCTTGTACATAGGAGCAGTATTATAGTAGTTATATTCTGTACATAGGAGCAGTATTATTATGTAGTTATATTCTTGTACATAGGAGCAGTATTATAGTAGTTATATTCTTGTACATAGGAGCAGTATTATAGTAGTTATATTCTTGTACATAGGAGCAGTATTATAGTAGTTATATTCTTGTACATAGGGGGCAGTATTATAGCAGTTATATTCTTGTACATAGGAGGCAGTATTATAGTAGTTATATTCTTGCACATAGGAGCAGTATTATAGTAGTTATATTCTTGTACATAGGAGCAGTATTATAGTAGTTATATTCTTGTACATAGGAGCAGTATTATAGTAGTTATATTCTTGTACATAGGGCGCAGTATTATAGTAGTTATATTCTTGTATATAGGAGCAGTATTATAGTAGTTATATTCTTGTACATAGGAGGCAGTATTATAGTAGTTATATTCTTGTATATAGGAGCTGTATTATAGTAGTTATATTCTTGTACATAGGGCGCAGTATTATAGTAGTTATATCTTGTACATAGGAGGCAGTATTATAGTAGTTATATTCTTGTACACAGGGCAGTATTATAGTAGTTATATTCTTGTACATAGGAGGCAGTATTATAGTAGTTATATTCTTGTACATAGGAGCAGTATTATAGTAGTTATATTCTTGTACATAGGAGCAGTATTATAGTAGTTATATTCTTGTACATAGGAGCAGTATTATAGCAGTATATTCTTGTACATAGGAGGCAGTATTATAGTAGTTATATTCTTGCACATAGGAGCAGTATTATAGTAGTTATATTCTTGTACATAGGAGCAGTATTATAGTAGTTATATTCTTGTACATAGGAGCAGTATTATAGTAGTTATATTCTTGTACATAGGGGGCAGTATTATAGTAGTTATATTCTTGTACATAGGAGCAGTATTATAGTAGTTATATTCCTGTACATAGGAGGCAGTATTATAGTAGTTATATTCTTGTACATAGGGGCAGTATTATAGCAGTTATATTCTTGTACATAGGAGCAGTATTATAGCAGTTATATTCTTGTACTCCACAGCTCTGCACCTCCATATGTCTCACTCATTACCATCTACCACCCTACTCGTGCTCTCTGTTCTGCCAGTGATCTAAGATTAAAATCCACCCTAATTCGCACCTCTCACTCCTGTCTTCGAGACTTTTCTCGAGCTGCACCTACTTTCTGGAATATCAGGTCAATTCCCAACTTCCCTACCTTCAAATGTGTCTTAAAAACACTTTTTCAGCCAGGCTTATCAAGCTTCCTAAAATGACTCTTCCCGAGTAAACCCAGGGCAGATCGGCCTGCACCACTGCTTTCAGTACAAAAATGGTTTGACTACTACATATCACAATCGGCTGCCTTTTACGTCACTCCCATTTCCTCATAGATTGTAAGCTCTTGGGAGCAGGGCCCTGACTCCTAGTGTTTCAAAAGATGTATTTTGTTTTGTACATGAACCCCATGAATTTGTAAAGCGCTGCGGAATATGGTGGCGCTATGTGAATAAGGGTCCATTCACACGTCCGTTGTTTCTTTCCTGATCTGTTCCGTTTTTTGCGGAACAGATCTGGACCCATTCATTTTCAATGGGTCCTGAAAAAAATCGGACAGCACAATGTCAGATTTTTTTTCAGGGCCCATTGAAAATGAATGGATCCAGATCTGGTCCAGATCTGTTCCGCAAAAAACGGAACAGATCAGGAAAGAAACAACGGACGTGTGAATGGACCCTTAGATTATTATTATAAGCCGCCCCTCCAGGAAGCTGAGAGACCACCTCATTTATGACCGGGCAACAAGAATATTGAGACACCACGTCTAAGACATTCACCTTCTTTGTTCCAGAAATATGGAGTTGTTCCCAGGACTGGATTATAGGAGGAGTAATGGAGTAGTTTTCACCACCACTTAGGGGTTTCCATTTGCCTCAACCTTACCACGTATGAAGTTTTTTACTGGGGTGAAAGAAAACCTAACTACTACTCTCCATGGCACTGCTATTTGGGCACATGAGGTGCTTTAAAAGGACACGGATTATAGTGGTATAAGGTAATTTTTGCCCTTGAATTTCTTTGCAGGTTCACAGGCAGTTCACCAATTACCCTTGAATTTCACAAACAACTTGGAGGCATCAGCGAATTGAGGGATTACCAGAATGGCATCCATTTCCCGATGGCTTTGTGGTGACTAAAGGAACATTCTGGATCCTGGTGCCATTAACTGCAGAATATGCCACCTTGTCACTTAAAGTGCTGATAATCTCCTATAGTCCTTGGTGTTTGTTGCTTTACTCCAAAAAGGCCATTTGACCGTGGAATTGTGGCTCCTTAGATATGGATGAGACGGCCTCCTTTCTACAGCTGGTTGGTCTCTTCAAACCCATTTGACAAAAGTCATGTCCCTTTAAGCAATCCCTGCCATCAGTGATCCATCTCTACTCCTTCAACCAGCTGGGGAACAGGTTGGAACCCTTCCTAATGTCCAGTGAGGGCCTGTGGTGAGAAGAAGACCATGCTCCTGGTGCTGAAATGCCTTGGTTTTTGACATGGCAGCCATTTTGAATAGTCTCTCCTCCAATAGAAATGTGCCTGATTTTCATAATTACAGTTCTGAAAGTCTCCGTGCGTTAAATGAATATTGAAAATAATAAATTACATTTCGGTTAAAGGACTTAGAATATAGAAAACATGACCGAGTGGATGGATGGTTCGAGCCACAATCCAGAGCTTTCAGAATGTATTGGTGTGAAATAATTTCATTGCATTTTATGTTTAACACATGTTCAGTAGAAAAACTTCCCACCTTCCATGAAGAAAAAATACTTCCTGGAAAAAATACTAAAAGGGGCCCCGTTTTGAAGTCAGGTCCAAATTGATGGAAGGCAGGGCAAGCAATACCATATTGTGGCACATTATATCACCCCAACAGAGCCAAATACCACAGTCCATCACAAAATACTGCCAGCAGCACAAAATTCCTCTTGCTGGCCGTGAGGAGGGCTCAGGCGGCCCCCGGGGAAATTTCCCTGTAAGGTCTATGGCTAATCCGTCCCTGACAATACCCATGTTATGGTTGTCCTGCAATAAGTAGATGACAAGATACATATGACAGACACACACTACACTGAGCAGCACAAGGAGCTTCTCCTTACACACATTTATGGAGATTGTACTTGGACAACCCTAGTCCATGTCACCATTTGGCTCATAGGGTTTGCTCGGACCGAACAACATGGTGGTTCAGCAGTTAGCGCTGGCCCCTTTCAGAGCTGGGACTAATGATGATGTGGAAGAATCTGACAAGTATTACTTTGGACGAGTAGTAAAAACACATAGGATTTGAACAAAGGACCCCAGCACTGCTATTCCACAGTGCTATCCACTGAGCCACCAAATCACACAACATTTTTTGCAAACATCATGGCAAATTGAGGGCCTCTTCCCATTGCTCGATCATGCCATTACTCACCTCAGCGTGGTCTCATGTGTTGGGCAGTGTGGTGGCTCCAGTGGTTGGTGCTGGTGCTGGTGTCTTAGAGCAGAAGGTCCTTGGTTCAAATCTGACCAAGGGTGTGAGCTGTATGGAGAGTGTGTGCTGATAATTGGTTGAGAGTGGTGGCAATTTGGTGTGAGATAGAGAAGTAGTGTGATGGAGAAAGTGAATATGTTTGAGTGGTGAGGTAGGATTTAAAAAAAAAAAGCTACTTTTGGACTTAGTTTTAAAAATATATATATTGGTTGTTCCTTGGTCTCCACCCAGGGAGACCACCATTAATTGCATAGCACAAAGAATACTTCCAATCATCTCTTACCACCAGGCTGCATCTTTCAGGAGAACACAGACCCTCCATCAGATAACAGCATTGGGTAGATTTGAACCAGCAGCCTCACAACTGAAAGACACCTGTGCTGACCACTGAGCCACCACTCAGCTTAACGCTAGCAAGCATGCTGAGGTGAGTGTTGTCATGGACCTGCAACAAGAGGCGGCACCATTGTTTTTGTAATTATATTTTTATCTCTTCATAGCGTTTTCAACATGGTGGTTTGGTGGTTAGTGCTGGTGTATTATTAGTACTGTGATACTTGGTTCAAATCCCAACACTTGCCTGAAGATTGCGTGTTCTCATTGGGTTTCTTCTTACACTTGACTATGGCAGTGTAATATCTTGCTGTTATATGGGACAGCAAAAATAATTTGCATTTCAACCTCCTCCCATTGCTGGACCATGTCATTGCTCACCTCCGAGTGGTCTCATGTGTTGGGCAGTGTGGTGGCTCCAGTGGTTGGTGCTGGTGTGTTAGAGCAATGAGGTCCTTGGTTCAAATCTGACCATGGGTGAGATCTGCATGGAGAGTGTGTGCTGATAATTGATTGTCAGTGGTGGTAATGCTTCACGTAATTTCGTGTGAGATGAAGTGATGGTAATGTGTGTAGTCAGATGGAGAAATGGTGAGTGGTAGCAATTTGGTGTGAGGTGTGTAGTAATTTGGTGAGAAATGGTGGTAATGCGTGAAGTAATTTAGTGTGAGATGGAGAAGTGGTTGTAATGTGTGTAGTGAGATGGAGAAAGGGAATATGTCTGAAGGTTGGTTGTGAGAGGATAATAAATGTTTGGATGTGAGGTAGGAGCAAAAAAAGTAATTTTTGGACTTAGTTTTTAAAAATTATATATACTGGTTGTTCCTTGGTCTCCCACCCAGGGAGACCACCATTAATTATACTTGTATCGCACAAAGAATACTTTCCTTCATCTCTTACCACCAAGCTGCACCTTTCAGGAGAACACAGAACCTCCATCAGATAACAGCATTGGGTGGATTTGAACCGGGGAGCCTCACAACTGAAAGACACCTGTGCTGACCACTGAGCCACCTCGCAGCTCAGTACTAGTAGGTCCGAGGAGGTGAGCAATGACATCTACCAGCAACAGGAGGAGAGCCTTTATGTCAGAGATCAGCAACCTCTAGCTGTTCTGAAACTACAACTCCCAGAATCCTCCTGTCACTTCAATGGTGGTTACAAGAACAGCAAAGTGTGCATGCTGGGAGCTGTAGTTTCACAGCAGCTAGAGTGCTGAGGGTTGCTGATTCCTGCTTTAGATGATGAGATGTCTATGTAGTTCCTGTGTTCCTCAATATTCCTAAGCCTAGTACCCCCTAGTAAAATACAAGTACCCCAAGATGCACTGCCCTGTCTATAAGCACAGCACACATATTCCCCTAGACCCCAATACTTAGTGGATGGTTCAAATCTTAGCTTTTATACTTAGTGGATGTGCATTTTCTTGGGGTTCTTTTGGGCCATCTAGTCGGTATCTTCTGTGACTGGGAACTAATAGGACCTGGATGGTCTAATAATGTGCAGCATCTTCATGAAAGGTTTTATTATTCTCCACCCTCGTATAAGTCATTCATCTTCTGGTAGCTGCACCAAGAGGAACCTCGGCTTTTATCCCCTTTTTCAGACTTTCTGTATAATTTCTTCCTCATGCCTCTCTAGAGAATGCTGGTTTGGGAAAAGTGGAATCTTCTCAAATTTGTAAGGGACTCAAGCTTCTCTTCTGAAAACCAAAGACTATCCCCCAAGCTAATTGGAGAAAAGTACATTTTAATACCGATGACCTATCCTCCGGCATCCGTGCAATTTGCGAACCGCAACACTATGGCCATCTGAATGAGCCCTAATAGTCTTATTAAGGCCCAGTGATCCTGGTAGTGTCCCAAACAGCCTAAAAAAGATCCAATGTAGGGCTCATGCAGTCCGTGAGTGGGCCATATGTCCCGAAGCGGCATACATCGTGCGCGCGGGAGTGCACAGCATCATAGATTACAATTGTCCTGCACTCGTAAGATCATATAAGTGCAGGACAATAGTCCCGTGGGCGGCCCAACGTGCACAGCATAAACTGTCCACGTCTTGTTGGGGTAAATGGATGTCTTAGAGAGGAACATTTAAGACCCACCTTTATGACCCAAAATAAAGGGGGTAATCCTTGGCCAATATGAATGGTCAGCCGGTGACCCTACATCTTAGGTATAGCAACACATGGCCTCGTTCAAATAGGACAGCTGATCGCCAAGGATTTGAGAGTCCTACCACAGCACAGGGTCCCCATGTACCAAAATGGTCTCTGAGGAGCAGCCATGTTGCCGACACTCAGTGGTTGTAGCTACAGCAAATCCACCACCTGTGGATCCCATGGGCTACACGAGAGGGAAAACCTTGGTGTTGTATGAGTAGCAGGGACGTAGGTTGAGCTGACCCTATATCTGCACTAGATGGCACTATCCCATAGGCGACTAAGTTGAGGGTCCCAAAGCAGCTGATGACACAGAAATTCCAGAGAAAGAACAGAAAACAAAAACGAAAGAGACGGACACAAGATTAGAAACGAGAAAGTTTTTTGTTTTGTTTTTTTAATATTACGTTTTTGATAATTTTTTTACAACAAATATAGTGAGTTTTTTATTTTTTTTTGACAAAACTCCTTTATCTCCTGGTGTATGTCTCTCGTAATAGGATATACAATACTACTGCATCACCATACAGCACAAATAAAGAATCGTGGAGGGGACGGCACAATGGCGCCTCACAGGCCGCCATATGGGAAGGAAAAAAGATGGGCCGAATATCCCAGTTGACTTGTGGGAGGGGTTGGAGTTTAATATAAAATCAGACAGTGTAGCTGTGGCGGCCATTTTTTAATCTGTGTGACTGCAGTACATAGTTGGCAGCACAATGCATTATAATCATCATTACACTTCATTTCGGACAAAAAATATAAAAAATTATGTTCCACCGACGTACAGGAGAGGAGGCCACTGTGGTGTGGTGACAACCCAACCATCTAGAAGTCCTACTGGTAAATCTTCCTAATTACGTTATATGGGCAAGGTGTTTATCAAAGTCTAACTATGTAGGTCCTCAATTCAGATGGCTGGATAACAACTGCTATGGGGGCCACATTGGTAGTCACCTACCAATATGGAGGTGCAAGGTCTATGCTCTACTGGTGCCAAGCCATTTGTCATTGTGGGGGGGTATTCACATTCAGTCATATACAAAAATGTCCATAAATGTTCTCCATTTTGAACCAATGGTGTTACCCTTGGAAACCAATCACAACGGGCAACACTTTTATTGTGAACTAGTTTCAGTTTTTATAATACTTTCTAATGATTGTTACATTATCTGAAAAGCCTAAAAAAATAACTGGAGGCCATTTCGTCTCGTTATCTTCAAAGTACTAAATTAAAATTCACTTTATTTAAAAAGAAAAGGACCACGATACTGGCATCTTGTATGGTAATCTTGGATAGGTGTCGGTCTATTTACTCACCGGTTGTTAGAATTGACCATATCTAATATTTACACAAAATGTCGGCTTGATACGGAGGATTATCAGTCCTATCGTCTATTGCTTCGTTCAACAGATTAATTACATGTATTTAATATATCTTCTATGAATCTACAAAAATTCCGCAAAATTTGGGGAAAAATCGGAGAAGGGGGAAGGGAGGAAGGAAGGGTTGAGGGAAAGCCAACAACAAAAATAACGATAAGAAGCTGTACAGTTACCATCAGGTTTATATTCAGTTATTATTACAATATACTCTGACAAAAATAGAATTTCATCTCATATCAATACGACAAAAAACATCTCCCTGTACTGTAACCATTTGCTAACATCAGTACTAGCTATATACAGTTGGTCAAGTCCTGCTCAAATGTGTGGGTAGAGAGAGGGTGACATGACCCTGTTGGAGATGAGGTGGACCAAAGGGCAAAAAGTGTCCATAATTTAGTGTGAAGAGGCGGTTAAAATAAGTTGTATGTGATGTACCCTGTCTGGCTCCAGCATGAAAGACCTTCTTTTAAGAGTTAATTACATTGGAGAAGTTCTTCATGGTTCTTCTGTCGTGTACAGATGTGTCCACCCTTACCTTCTGCAAAAGGTCTCACAATGTTGATGGCCTATCCTCAGGATAATTTTTCAGCTGATTGGTGGGGAGGCCGGGTGTCAGACACCCCACCGCTCTGATCTTGATGGCCTATAGCCTATGGATAGTTCATCAATATTGAGAGAGTGGAGTGAAAAATTCTCATGCTACAAATACATTCTTATGCAGACACAACGCCCAAGTGGGTAACGCAGATTCCCCCCCCTCCAAATTGGTTGTCCCATGTTGGCGTACCTAAATCCAAGAGTTACGAAAGGATGGGGACATCTGTACTATCCACCAGAAGGTTCAGATTGGTGGAAGGCTACCCCACCTTCAATAGGTGGCACTAGCATGACAATTAAATTACTTCTGGAAAGAACCTAATTTGTATATTTTTTCTTATGGAACCTTGCCAGTATGACTCCATGCACAGGCTCTCAATAATCAGAACCATTCACAAAGCTGCTACCTCTCTAAGAAGGCATCACTTAAAATCTCCATCATCGTGCTTACATTTACACACCACTTTCTCTCACGAGAGCTTTAGAGATTCTGACGTTCTTCACTGATGCTGGTGCTCCACTATATGGCCTAGCTAGGAGATTCCTAGGATCAGAAATGTCTTAGAGCTCTCAGCACTCTTAGAGCTCTGAGATTCCTGATTTTACAATTTTGGGTCAACGATGGACGCTATTCTCCATCTTCTCTGTATGGCATATCATAATATGGCTACATGGAACACCCCTTTAAGGAAGGGTTTGGTTATCTACTCAAAATACTCATGTAGCCTCAGCCCAACACTCCTAATAAAACTTACTTCAATTTTCTCAAAAAGGCTTTCATGTTGGAGCTGCAGGGCAAATTCCATGAACAATGTGGACTTTTGTGATGGAGGCTGACATTTTGTAAAACTGATGGAAATCTAGTGCATAAATGCTCTTCATTTACATTACTGAGGTATGATGCAGAAAACAGACGAGGCCATTTTATAATCTGAACCATTTTCCAATTCTTAGCCATTTCAAGGTTAATTTGAATTCATCTACAAAATGGCCGCCTCTGTGATTCTACTCTCCGTGGACATCAATGTGGTGTGAACAATTAAATTTTTTTGATGAGTTTAAGATGGAAATCCAAACATAAATGTATATGTGCAGGTTAACATGCAATATGTGGTAAGATCGTGAGGATGCACACCATTATAAGGGAACCATCTTCCTTGTGACCCGTAACCAGTTTGGTTTTCATGGTTCATCCACAAACCAGAAATCTTTCCCCTGACCATTGGTTCTTGAGATGATCTTCCACAGAGTGTCAGGTCTTGCAACCCTTTATTTGTTTGACCACGAGGTGGTGGAAATGATGTCTTCAAGATGTCATGAGGTAAACATGAAGAGTGAATCTGAGGTCAAAATGGAGTCCCATATGGCCAATGGTTGTGATGGCTGCCCTGTTCTCTCAGAAGCTGGCAATGCAGGCTTCTCCGCCAACTTCTCTGCACCCTTTTTCTTTTATTTAGATGCCAGGACACTTTTAGAAGGCACTTAACCCTTAACCTCCTACACCTCACCACTCTCATTCATCTTTAATTGAGCCATATTTATATAGTGATTTGTTTTGAGAAAAGACCTCAACATGTTTTTTTCATTCTGTAAAACATCTAACCTCAAAGACGTTGATGAAGGGGTCGCCTAAGCTTTCCATACCAAGTATCTTGTAGTAGGTTGGGATCATGGATATCTTCCCGAGGGCCTTATCCATGTTTTGGGACCCTGGTTGGCTTTAGAGATGGACAACATATGTATAGTTTACCTTTTCAAAAAGTTTGTTAAACGTTTCAATACTAAATACAAGGCTGTATCTGTCTGGGGGTGTAAATATCTCTGAGGAACCAGAATGTATGAGGGAAATGATATTCTTTTTGGTGGGCCTCCTATTATAATAATTTGTGGACACGTTTCTCTACCAGCTCTTTTCAAAATCCCCAATTCAAGTTTAAGTACATGGAACCAGTACCATGTAACATTTGATTGACCCTCATTGATGAGGGACATGCTGGTATGTTCTCCAAAACATACATGTTTAGAGCGTGTTCAGCTGCAGATAATATTGAGAACTCCAAATTTACTGTGTGACCGATCAAAAAGCACCTCCGAGCCATTTTGTACAATAATATGCAGTTGGTATACTGCACCATAACAGATGTTTAATTCTCTCGACTACCAGGTGCACAAAATGGCTGCCTCCATTATGAGAAATACAAAAACATAAAAATGACCAAATTTAGAATTTTTTTTTGTTAACTGTGCTAAGGCTGTGGTTACACAGCAACATTTGGTAATCAAAACGTTACTGGATTACCGCAACACAACCTCCCTGTAGTCGATTTTTCCGCAACCAAATGTCACCATGTGACCACTGCCGTAGAAAATGTTTTTGGTGTAAGACAGTTCATATTTCCAGAACAGCCATACTGACTCCACTATGGCCACAACAACAAAAAAAAAAAATCCTCTCAAGCAAGGTCTAGTTTACCTTTACGCCGGTATGCAAAGATGTATCTCCCAAGAGAGAGAACCATCTCGCCAGCGGCAGTGGCTCTCTAGAAGTTAGGATCCGACTTTTCAACAAGCCTTGGAATATAGCCAAGCCAGATACCCATCCGTAGACAGCTGTTTCAGGGTGCTTGCCCCTCGTCAGTACAGAGTAGGATTATGGCTGACTTGCCTAAACCGTTACACCACCAAAGACCTAAAGAATCTGGTAAAATAAATATAAATTGGGTTGACCATGTTGGATCGTTTGTCCTCAAGAGTAAATGAAGAAGGCCCAGGCATGATTTTTGACAGAGGCACACTATTTATAAGTCATGATAATCAGGCGAGTGATTCAATATCCTGTTTTTGAAGGTGTGGCTAAATAGTTGGTAGGTGGTCCATGGCAGACCTTCATTTAAGGTCATGCAAAGGTTGGATTATAGCTCTGTGGCCCATAATAAGAACCATGTGGAAGATCGTTCTGTCAGATTTCTTCAGAATCCAACAGATAAAAGTTGGCATGTGCCCCTGGATGCCATATTACAGAGGTGTTCTCGCCTAGCATTGCTTCTAGGGGAGCTATCGAGATACCACGAACCACCGCACCGGCTCCCTACATGATTCCTCACATACAAGACCTTTCTTGGCTAATGCTCCTCAACTAGACTTCTTCATATACATAGTAATATATCACTTTGTTGTCATGTATTTTTATAGAATTTTATGCCTTTCGATGGCAGCGAGATGAATGACTGACTGAAGAATGAAAGTGCATGGAGGGTTATATAATTTACTGATGGGGGGGGGGGGGTGCGCAACTCTCCAACAGCCTCCCTCCCCCAACGCCCCCCTCAGTGGTTGATATCAAAGACCCAATGGTCAGGATACTGAAGGGAAAAGCACAGACGGAGACTTTGGTAAGTAACCACACTTTTAAAAAGCAAGATATCATTTTTAAACAGATCAGTGCATACTTCTTATATGAAAATATACACAATTATATTTCATTGTCAAAAAAAACTAATGAAAAAAAAACAAAAAAACAATAAAAACAAAAGGAAAGCAAACCAGCCAAACACAATATATTAGCTATTTTTTTTGTTGTTTAAATTTTAAACGCTACAATTTTGTTGAGGTTACATCTTTTTGTCATTTTTTTTAATTTTTTTTTGTGTTTTTTGTAAATATTACTTCATGCATTTTACACCTTTTTTAGCCTTTTGAGAATAAATAAGCTCCTTTTTTAATTTTTTTTAAATTTTCTTCACTCTTCTAAAAACTGCAGCATTTAACTTGTAATTGTTTTGTGTCGTGCAAGTTTCTGCCACACCCCTTAATAAAATGAGGGGGGGGGGATGGAAAAACAAAACAGAAAAAAAACAAAAACTGAACAATAATAACTACCTCTACAGAACGCAAATTTACGAATATAAAAAAATATTCACAATGTAACTGTCAACAGCACAAATGAGCACAAGAAATAATATTAAAAATCAGAAACAAATATTTATACAGATAAAAACAGGGTGCGGTAAGTATATATATATATATATATGTTTTTTTAAGATTGTCATTTATTTCCTAGTCTTGAAAATTAATGTGTTTTCATTTACATGTGTGAAAAAAAAACAACTAAAAACGGTTCTCTAAGAACCTAATCAAGTTGACAAGGGCCCGTTCAATTCCTCTAACGTCCGTTTTATACCCTAACAGCCAGCTGCGCCAAAATGATACATCTAAAAATTACATTTGGATGATTTATTTTTGCTGCTATTTTTTTTTAAAAAAAATATTTCAAATTTAAAGTAAAATATAAAAAAATAATAATAAAAAAAAATGTAAGCAGGAATTTGATTTAATGGTATACAATAAAAAAAAATAGGAAAAGGGGTGATCTTATAAAGGGTGTATGGCAAAGTATAAAAAAGTCTACTTAACTGTTCCCCTCTTTTTTTTTTTTTTTAAAGGGTTGTTAAAAAAAAAAAAAAGAAAAAAAAAAAAAGAACCCATACCGCTCTAGTTTTCCGAGTTCCCTGCTGCTCTCTACTCTCTTGTCCTTCTCAACGCATAGGAAATGACCTCTCAGCCAATCACCGACCACAGAGTGGTCACATTGTTTCCATGTCAAGTGGGGGAAGCAGAGATGGGTGGGGGACTGTGAAGCCATGGAACACCACTATTATTACTTTTATTTTTTACATGGACCTAAAACCTAACCAGAGAAATAGGCCCTTGACAGCTAAAGATCATGGTCTTGGTCCCATCAGCGTCCGTGCCCATATTCCCGAGATAATTGCCGATTTGTCTCGCTTTACTCGCTCCTCTTCATGCCTCGCCCCTCACCCGTGAGTCTCTGTGTAGTACAAACAGACTTTTGGAGACCTCGGGGCCAGGCAGGTGTGGTGACGTTTTCTCTGCCTGGCTCTATCAATCAAATTGGACGGTTTGCGGCATGGAGAGGAGCGAGCAGAGCCTCTGGAAGCAACGAGAGGTGTAATGGCACCGCCCTCATTGCTCCTAGAGACTCATTTGCATACTTTTGTGGACATTGACACAGATGGGACCATGATCCCCAGCTGGGACTGTTTTAGGTCATTGTGTCCATTATATTAGGACAAAAATTGGTAGAAACTAATTAACAAAATACAGGTTAAAATGTACAGGTGATTGCGGGAAACCAGAAAACAAAAATGTTCAAAAATACAAAAAAAATATATATATATATTTTTAGCAGATCACCCCCCTTTTCACCAATATAGTGTGAAAATAGCAGCAAAAATCTTGTGCGGCAGTGTTACTGACCTGGGCAATGAGCATGCTGCTATGGATGTACCTGGACCCCTTGCACATTATCCTTTAATTCCAAGCCTTCCCTTTCCAGAGGGGATTCTGCTCTCCGGAAAACGGCCTCGAATTTAAAGTTCCAATATGATTTCACTTTCCGAATTTCTAACGGGGGGTGGGGGGGCTATTTTTTTATATCTCGCAGTCATACTGCCTTTAATACATAGAAAACCCTGTGAGGGGAAATCCCTGTCCTCGAGAAGTGAAATCATAGGCTGAGCTCTTTCCTCCAAAATAAGAAAACCGCATCTAAAAGAATAAATATATATATGTATATATTATATATATTTCTTGTTTTTGTTAATTTTTGATTTTTTTTCTTTTTCTCTTTTAAAAAGGCATTGTCTGCATTATGATAGAGCTCCATGGCTTGCGGGGGTTCGAGTTTTAGATATGTCTACGTAGCTTGATCTCTGGACGGCCCCGTTTGCGCTGAGTGAGCCGGAGACTGGAGGGAGCTTCCATGACGGGTGGAGGATGGGAGGGGAAGGTGGCTCTCCATGGTGTGCATCCCGATAAGATGCCGGTTCGTTAACTTGAAACAAAAAAAAAACCCAATTAAGGTCCGTCAAGCAGCTAGGAATTCAATTTCCAGTTTGTCAATGAGCGCTGCTCGGCCAGGGAGGCCACTTTGGACTTAACCGTTTCATGAATGGCGAAAAAAAAAAAATCTGAGTCTGCAGCTTCCCTTTCAAGCAACCCGGTAATAGATAATGAAAGCTGGCCCGGTAGCGAGCAGCCCAACGACGGATGTCTTCAGATAAGCGGAGCAGGGTGAGGCGGTGAGCAGGGTATATCGGTGAGGATGGAGGGCAGTGGCGAGATTGACTGTAGCAGCTGTGGTCAACAAGACGACAAGGTAAGCAGTTGGCTTTGGAGGGCTGGAGTCGTACTCGGCTTAGGTTCTTAGTGCAGCCATGGAGTCCCATGTCCTCTGCAGACATTGCCTGACGCACTGGACTAGGAAGAATACCTACCAAATACTAAAGCTATATCTCAGGCAGTTAATGATAGGTTCCCACCCTACAGCATTAAACCTCACTGGCAACCTGCTCCTGTCTGCCCACCCCCTCCCAATCGGCACCTCATCCTGTGGCTCGCAAGCGTGAGGACGAGGTGGGCGGGTGGGTTTTTGTTTCTGGAGCAGTTATGTTACCCATGCGTCGAGCCGCATGCGTTTTACAGACGGGCTCTCGCCTTCCACGTCGCTCGAAGGTCGCAGCAGCCCAAGCGAGGAGGTGTAGTCGGCCCTTGCATCCTCTCGGTCGTTGCCTTCGAAAGAACTTGCGTTGCTGCTCAGGCTGTCGACGGGAGAGCGGCCGGTGGCTTCGTGCCGCGCCTGGTGTGAGTAGGACGTCAATGGGGTGCCGGTGCTCCGTTCCCGGTTGGGAGATGGAGGTTCTTTTTTGATGCTTATGTTTGGGTTGGTGTTGACTGTCAGCGTGGCGGTGTGTGAAAGCTGTCCACTGGATCTGTATGAGGAGGCGTGAGGAAAGAAGAGACGGGGGAAGAAAATATTAATCCACACCAAGAAGTCCCTACAGAATGAAGATGGTCAAATGGTCTACATGTAGCCCATAAGGAGCCTACACCTACCACGTCTTAAAGTAAACGTTCACCACTTATCAGTTCTTGATGACTCTTTATAGTGGTCGGAGATCTGCTGTTCTAATACAGAGCTCTAAGCCCACAGTAAAGACATGTAAAGACGGCCATATGCTGTCCGCAAAAATGTGGATTCGTTTTTTTTTCTGACAGTTTAGCATGTCTGCAAAAAAACGGATTGCATTCCATTTTTTTGCTGATCCATAGACTTCAATGGGGCAATGTCCTAATTTTCACTGACAAGTATAGGACATGTTTCATTTGTTTTGCTGAGCCGTGTAATGGAAGAAAAGGGCCCCATAGATGTGAATGGGACAGCATCTAATCCGCGAAAAAACGGATCTGCATTTTTGCGGACAGCACTGATTTTGAGTTCTGCATCAGAAACTGAAATTATTGGGCACATTAAGTTCAGTTCAGATATTCGCCTGCGGCACCAGCACAAAGCCCACCTCAGTTCTGAGAGGTTGTTCCGTGAAGACAATTTATCCCTCATCACCAGGGCAGTGGATAAGTGTCTGATCGGCAGGCGTCCCACCCCTGGGGCCCCCGCCGATCATGGGAACATGATCTGTGTTCTCCCTGTTTGGATGGATCGGTAGACAAGCATGCGTGACTGCCTCTCCATTCCAAAAGGGGAACACGGCCCCTGTTCTTGTGATCGCTGGGGGCCTCAACGGCCAGACCCCCGCCAATCAAACACTTATTCACTGCTGCTAGGAATGGAACGATCCCTTTAACTGCAGGAAAGCAAAATGGCGGCTGTCCAGCAAATAAAAAATACCCAGAAAGTATGAGTTGTGTGGGCAGAAGGGACTCATGATCCATCTCGATGCACAAGTGGGTTCACAATTAGAGGGATCCACGTGAGGATTCCACCTCTTTGTGAATTCAGAAAACTGGCAGAACCAGTAAAGAAGTGTAGAGTCAGGTGTGCCCCTCCCGATTCGCCCAGTTCCCTCCCTGTGATGGAGAACCAGCCCTGTACATAGGAGACGCCAGAGCTCCCAAAGGGCAGGAGGTGATATTTAATAAAAGGTAATTAAAGGCACCTCCTGGTCTGTGAGCAGCCGACAACCTCCCTCATCCACAGGACCCGAGAGCTGGATATATTAGTGCAGCCATCAGAGGTCTTAACTCTGCAGAAGACCATCCAGCTCTTGTCCATCTCACTTCCTCTCGCTCTGTCTTGCACCTGCTCCTATCCCTCCATCTCACGCTCTATATCAATCTCCCCTGCTCCCAGTCCATCTATCCCTCACGTTCTCTATCACTCTCTCTCCATCCATTGCTCTCCATCTCGCTCCAGCTCTCTATCCATACATCTCTTGATTTCTATCTATTTTGCACCCAGTCTCTATCAATCCATCTCTCACTCATGCTCTCTGTCCATTCATCTCTCGCTCTGTCTCCATCTCACTTCCTCTCTCTCTATCCATCCATCTTGCTCCCGGTCTATTTCTAAGGTGCTCTCTACATATATATATATATATATATCCATCTCACACTCTCTATCCATCATCTATCTTCCTCTCTCTATCCATCCATCTCATTCCTGTTCTCTATCGATCCACGGGACTTACTCCACTTCTCTGTCCATCTTTCACTCTATCTATCCATCATTTGCTCACTGTCTCTACCCTTCTCTTGCTCCTGCTCTCTACCCATCCATCTCTCGCTCCTGCTCTCTACCCATCCATCTCTCGCTCCTGCTCTCTATCCATCCATCTCTCGCTCCTGCTCTCTACCCATCCATCTCTCGCTCCTGCTCTCTACCCATCCATCTCTCGCTCCTGCTCTCTACCCATCCATCTCTCGCTCCTGCTCTCTATCCATCCATCTCTCGCTCCTGCTCTCTATCCATCCATCTCTCGCTCCTGCTCTCTACCCATCCATCTCTCGCTCCTGCTCTCTACCCATCCATCTCTCGCTCCTGCTCTCTACCCATCCATCTCTCGCTCCTGCTCTCTACCCATCCATCTCTCGCTCCTGCTCTCTACCCATCCATCTCTCGCTCCTGCTCTCTACCCATCCATCTCTCGCTCCTGCTCTCTACCCATCCATCTCTCACTCCTGCTCTCTACCCATCCATCTCTCGCTCCTGCTCTCTATTCATCCATCTCTCGCTCCTGCTCTCTACCCATCCATCTCTCGCTCCTGCTCTCTATCCATCCATCTCTCGCTCCTGCTCTCTACCCATCCATCTCTCGCTCCTGCTCTCTATCCATCCATCTCTCGCTCCTGCTCTCTATTCATCCATCTCTCGCTTCTGCTCTCTATCCATCCATCTCTCGCTCCTGCTCTCTACCCATCCATCTCTCGCTCCTGCTCTCTCTATCCATCTCTCGCTCCTGCTCTCTATCTATCCATCATTTCCTTACTGTCTCTACCCTTCTCTTGCTCCTGCTCTCTACCCATCCATCTCTCGCTCCTGCTCTCTATCCATCCATCTCTCGCTCCTGCTCTCTACCCATCCATCTCTCGCTCCTGCTCTCTACCCATCCATCTCTCGCTCCTGCTCTCTACCCATCCATCTCTCGCTCCTGCTCTCTACCCATCCATCTCTCGCTCCTGCTCTCTACCCATCCATCTCTCGCTCCTGCTCTCTATCCATCCATCTCTAACTCCTGCTCTCTATTCATCCATGTCTTGCTCCTGCTCTCTATCTGTCCATCTACCCAACTTGCTCATGCTCTCTATCTGTCCATCTTGCATTGGGTCTCTACCCATCCATCTTACTTGCTCTCTCTATCCATCCATCTCTTGTTCTTGCTCATGCTCTCTATCTGTCCATCAATTACTCACTCACTCTCTCTATCCATCCATCTCTCGTTCTTGCCATCACCAATCTTGCTCGCTCCTTCTCTCCATCTCATTCCTGCTCTCTATCCATCCATCCATCTCGCTCTAGCTCTCTGTCCTTGGAATTACAGGTGCCCTAACCCAGCAGTAGGGGGCAGTAGAGATACGTACATCAGGTTACTTAGTGACACGGGAACCATCTGCTGCGCGTGGTGGTGCTGTTGATGCTGCTGCTGTTGCTGCTGCTGCTGATGCCAGGTGGACATGTTGCCTAATGACAAGGTTCCTGGAGAGGTGAACGTGGAGAGCGATGCCAAGTCTGCGCTGGTCAGCTGGTAGTCTGCAAGAAGACAATCAGTAAGAGGTCTCCACAAAACATGGGCAGATGCTGCCATCCTGAAGGGCAGAAGACAGACAGTATTTTCTTAATATCCCCTTAGAGGGGTTCCCCAGACCCGGGTATATAAAGCCTAATCAGTGGGTAACGCGTAGTTATGCACCTTGGGTTTCAGTTCCTCGTCATTTTCTAAATCTCTGCTTGCTGTCAGTAAATGCAATATAAGCACAGCCTGGAGTCGAGGAGTTTACCTCAGCTAGGCCAGGGCAGTTTTCAGTTGCCAAATGTAAGTATGTCTCTATTCACTGACAAAGAGATCTTGAAAACAGCAAGGAGTGAACACACATAAAATCCCCAATTTTTTTTTTTATCAGAATGTATGGTGCCCACTGCAGGAATGTTCCACTGCTTCCTATGGGGGGCCTCCCGTGGCATAGATCTGTTTCCAATTCCCGGTGACCCGACGGTTTATCTCTGCACTCTCATGTAATCCACAAGCGGGCAGAGAAATGGGGGGTGAAAGCCAGAGGCCTCCTAAATGACACAAACACGTGTAGGCCTTCTCATCCGTGACGGAAAGACACATGTGCTACAGGAAGGTCGCACAGGTCATCCTGCTTCCTAATACAGGAGCTGACCAGCAGAGGGCGCTGTAGGCAATCCTATGAGATGTTCTGCTCTGGCCGTTTACCAGGCTGATCTACGTGGCCGTCAAGCGTGACTTTCTTTAGACTGCACGCTCCGTTCCTCGCCTGGGCGTACATGTGACGATGACATCTCACACAGGATCTCGTAGGTCCAGCTCGGGTGTAAGAGAGACCTGCAACGACCCTACTCTAAATTGTGACAAGAGAGGCAGCCATAGGCACTTGACGAGAAGCTGATCCCAAAGCTTGCGATCCCTAGTGATCGACTGTAATCTAATCCTGCAGGAAGTGTTCCGTGTCTCTGTAGCGCCACCACAGTGAATACATGGTATTACACAGTGCTCACTCAAATCAGGTCCTTCAGGGCGAGAGACTCTCCAGATGAGGATCCCCTCCCCAATGAGGACATTAGACTGACCGCTACGCTTCTTGTTAAGCCCTCCACCATCCAAATGACATACCTGTGTTGTAGGCTGTGGACATGGCAGAGAACGGCAGTCCATGATGTGACAGTAAACTGGGTGTCGCCACCGATACGACCGGCGTGGTCAAGGAGTGAGCCGCTTGGGAGACTCCTAGCCTCTGTGTGTTCTGCTGAGAGGGGAGAAAAGGATAGACACTGGTTGACTCGGGAAGAGGACTCCCATTATCCACCACACCATGCAGGAGAGGGCCTTCCAACCCGCAATGATATAACTATCAACCTCATGCATATCTAGACACAATGGCGGCTGAGATATACTTTATTACACTTCTCTGGTGGAGATCCTTGACCTCCCACACACCCTCAGCAGTTCCTTGGTGGAGGCAGCCGAGGCGGTGAACTTCCTCCCCCCAGGAGATCAGACAATGAGCCTTTCATGCCCCTGGATCCTCACACATCCTTGGTGTGAATAAGGAGGCATGCTTCCTCCAGACATGACAAAAAGAACGCCCCCACCCTCCTTCCCCTGCTCATGTGACTACCAGTAATGGAAAAGCTGACCCATGGGAATCTGTACAGTATTATTATTATCATGGAGGCAAGAGACATGAGAAACCTCATCATCATACAGGTTAGCTTTCAAATTAAGGAACTGGCCACTAGGGGACACTGTTCCGCCAGCCAGAACTTCACTAAGACTACAGCAGACACAGGATTCACACTCGGCCATGAGAGCAAAGCAAGCAGAGACACTCACCATTTCCAGATCCTCCGCCTGGATGCAAAAAGCAGAGTATTGAAAAAGAGAGAGAGAAATGTGGCCTGTTAGACGGAGAAACTGAACACAAAAGAAGCTGGCCAGAATGAACACGGTACAAGCTACACAACTACTAGATCCAAGCTTAAAGTGGAACTCCCGCCAATAGGAGTTTCCCACAGGCTGAATATTTTTATCCCCAGTCTTCCCGCTTTTCTAGAAGTCATACCAATGATATCAGATGTCTGTATGCACTTGTCCTTTAAATTAAAGGGGAGATCTATATCACTAAAAAGTCTATTTTTTTTCCATTTTTCTATTTCTCCTGCTTTCCCAACACTAATTTGGTGTAAAGGGTGTAGTAGAAAGATTCTGAGGCGCAGGAGAGGGCATCAAAGTTTTACCCCCTCTATTGGTAATATTAGTCATTCTGTGACATGGTGGTCACAGGAGAAGATTTAGAAAAGCTCTCTTTGTTACCCATGGCAACCAATCACAGCACAACTTTGACTCTGAATGAATACAAGCTGTACTGTGATTGGCTGCTATACATCCCCCCCTATTATCAGATCCCTGCAGCCCCGAGACATCCATAGCCATTCTGTGAGGACTCCTACTCACCAAGTGATGCATTAACCCCTTGCCGCCTTGTGAGGTGATAACGCGCAGGTCTGGTTTGCGGCTGTTGGCTCCGAGCTGATTGTTCTGGGATGGAGGCGGAGGGGATTTGGCTGGGATGACTTTACCCAGGGAGTTCCCGTTCGATACCGGTATGAGGCCCGGAGAGGCTCGCGCACTGATGTAGCCATTGCCTACAGAATTGGGAAGGAAGAGGGGAAAACTGTGTGATGTGGCGGCAGCCATTTTGTAAAAAAAAAATAAAAAAATTAAAAACTTGTTGTCCATAGCAACCAATTAGAGTTTAATTTCTCACAGTGCTCTTGCAATGTGATTGATATCACTGTCCTGTCAAAATGGCTGCCTCCGTCTATACAAGAACGTGCCTTGTTGCTAGGTGCTTTTTCAATTAACTTTATTGACACAATGTACAGGAGGGTCAGCAGGCTTTAAGCGTGTAGCAGGGATGAGGTGTCTGCCGAGAGGCCGTTCCCTCGGGGTCCTCCAGCCATACTCCAGTTTCCTGCAGCGGGCAGGAAGAATGTAAGGAATGCTGGGTGACGTCAATGGTGACATTCATAGAACCGGCCCCGCCAGAATGTGCAACAGCTGACGGGGATCCCACAGCCCACAGGGGGGCACAGACTTTTCAGATGGGAGGACTGCTTTGTTTAAAGGGGAAACCTGGATTGGACTAGAACTAACCATGGCTCCGCCCACTACAATAATAACTCCAACTGGTGATGTCCCATACTGGGGCCGGTCAGAGGGACCCGCTGGGAGGAGGAAGTGTCCTAGGAAATTGCATTTAAGTCCCGCCCACAAACCAGCCAGCTTGTGCACATTTGTATACCTGCTCCCGCCTTTTTTATTGGCTCCACCCCTTCCCAGTACGCTTATACACTAGAGTGATTTTTTTAAAATATATATATGAGAGGGAGGACATATTTATTGACTCCTTGGGTTAATTTCAAGATCTCTGCTTGCTGTCAATAAATGGAAACCTTCAAGGTTTACATTTAATCAGCTGGAAATCCAGCCCGGCTCACACAACTGCAGTCCGTCACAGTGTATCAGGGCAGGCAAAGCCTCTTGAAGCCATCTCAAGTTGTGATAGTTTGTTACAGTGTATCAGGTTGTGCAGACTGGATACAATTGTTACAAACCCTCAGCTGTGAGAAGTATTAGGGCTGCACCGGTTGGAGCCCATGTATTTTGGGCACTGTGATTGGCTGTTGTGGGTCAGTTTTACTTTAGTTTACATGAGAGATCTTAAATTAGTAAAAAGTGGACAATCCCTTTAAGGGATGCTCAGGTGACACAGGGGGGGGGGGGGGTAGAATTCCTGGCTGCTGCCTGTCATCTGTCTGTTATCCGCACGACCAGTGGAAATCCATCTGACACGTGTGAGGGGGTCACCCGCATACTGGTGTCCAGTATGATTAGTGGGAGAGGAGACGTGAGCGCCTCAGACAGCAGCGTGAAAGTGGCGTGGGGGATAACGAGGAGGGGGGAACACAGGTCTGGATCAAATCTAATAACGCTAATGAAATCATATTAATCAAAGCAGCAGCGTAATTAGATGTAATGCCCGTCTGGGTGAAACCGGGGACTCTGCAGTAACCCTTCAATGGCCAGACCGAGGGATGGCGTTACCCATAGCAACCAGTCACTTTCTAAGCATCCGCTAAGGAACCCATAAGAAGGAAAACATAGGTCGCTCGGGGCAGCAGAATCATATAAAAAGGCCACTAACCACGATTTTTTTCCTTCTCTGTGTCCTTATCAAAACCAGTGCTAATCAGAGCTATTACGGACAGGCTGCTGGGCAGTGCCACATGACCCATGTCTCTGTTTACTGCCTGCAACTCTGACAACCCCTTGCCATGTGCTTTCCATGTCTTTCACTTGCCCCTGGTACACATCACTACCATTAGTCTCCTTCCCCCTCTGGTGCTATAAACCATTCCCCAGTAAGTTCCCTATTCTGTTTCCTTCCCCCTCTGGCAGCTGTCTTAGGCTTAGGCTACTTTCACACCTGCATTTTTTCGCTGGATCCGGCAGGGTTCAGCAAAAACGCTTCCGTTACTGATAATACAACCGTCTGCATCCGTTATGAACGGATCCGGTTGTATTATCTTTAACATTGCCAAAACGGATCCGTCATGAACTCCACTGAAAGTCAATAGAGAACGGATCCGTTTTCTATTGTGTCAGATTGAGTCAGAGAAAACGGATTCGTCCCCATTGACTTGCATTGTGGCTCATGACAGATCCGTCTTGCTCCACATCCCAGCTTGCTGCGATTTGCTCTCCGATAAGGGAACGCAACCAAACGGAACGGAATGCAAAACTAAAGCGTTTTTTTCCCCCCGGTATTGAGACCCTATGACGGATATCAATACTGGAAAATAAAAAACGCTAGTGTGAAAGTAGCCCAAGTCAGTTTCCTTCCCCCTCTCGCAGCTGTAAACATGGTCCCCAGTAAGTTCCCTAGTCAGTCTCCTTCCCCCTCTCGCAGCTGTAAACATGGTCCCCAGTAAGTTCCCTAGTCAGTCTCCTCCACTCCTCTCATCAATTATATAATCTCAAATTCACTAGTCAGTCTCCTTCCCCCTCTCGCAGCTGTAAACATGGTCCCCAGTAAGTTCCCTAGTCAGTCTCCTCCACTCCTCTCATCAATTATATAATCTCAAGTTCACTAGTCAGTCTCCTTCCCCCTCTCGCAGCTGTAAACATGGACCCCAGTAAGTTCCCTAGTCAGTCTCCTCCACTCCTCTCATCAATGATATCATCTCAAGTTCACTAGTCAGTCTCCTTCTCCATCTGACAGCTTTAATAGTCTGTCTCCTTCTCCCTCTGGCTTCTGTAAATATAGTGCCCAAATCATCACTAAGTCAGTCTTCTTTCCCCTCTGGCAACTGTAAACATAGTCTCCAGTAAGGTACCCAGTCAGTCTCCTTCAATATAGTCCTCCGGAAGGTATCTAGTCAGTCTCCTCCCCCATCTGGCAGTTCTAAATACAGATTCCTTGCCAGATAGATAACTTTACCATGGATTCCTAAACAGTCAAAAGAACAAGCACTTGCTCTCCAGCAGTGATCTCCTCAGCTTTCCTCTTGCACAGACGCCATTTTGTTTTGTGCACCATTTTCTAGCAAAAGTAATAATACTGCACTACTGTGTGTGTGCACGCCATAACGTGAAATGTACATAGATGGTGTCACACCTCCAGTCCTGCACCAGCAGCCGGGAGATCTCCAGCCTGCTGCACTCGACTACACTAATTACAGGGCTCTGTAGATGAGCTGCTAATTACCCCAGCTAATACACGCCCACCAGCCGGATAACGAGGCACTGCTCCCAGGGGGAGAGGTAGACAAGACGCAACGAATGCCAGTACAGATGGGGAAGGAGAAGGACCTCCATATTAAATTACTCCTTATGGGACTGCACTGTCACAGGGAGACCCCCCTAGAGGATACCCAATATACACAATTCTGACAGAGGTGATGTTGTCTGCCTCCTCGTTAACGGGCCGTGGGGGGTGCATGCTCCACCTCCATCCGTCTCTGACCCATTTCTCTCCTTACATCAAGTTGCCCCCCAGCCACATACAGTCCCGTCTTCCTAAACCCACAGGCACAGGTCTCAGAGGAGAGCACCATCCACTAAAACACTCTGTGCTGCTGGAATCCTTTCAAATACATTGCAGCGCTTGGAAAATATAAAAAACAGTTTTTTAATATCCGATTCCTAGGCGGAGATACGATCCTTTGAATTTACAGGCCCGAGGCTGCACTACTGAGGCATTCTGATTTTCAGAAGTAGTGTTGCCTCCAAACAGACACTGCACCTGAGAGAAATCAAGAGACCTGTTGTTCTGAAAATCTCTCAGTAGTGCAGCCTCAGGCTTTGGGCCTCTAACGTCAAGTGATCATATCTCGGCCTAGGAATAAGATATTAAAAAACGGCTTTTGCTTTCTTAATGTTCATGAAAGGGTCTTTTTGATTTTCTTCTTTATCGTGTCTACCCTGCGCGTAGTGGGTAGAGTCAGGGTCAGGACCACCTAAGAAGGATCCCAAGACAACCCTGTCCTGTCACTGGGATACCCGGTCAGTAATCCTACCCGCCATGCAGAGCAGTGAGGGATCAGTGGCGCCACACTCACCTACAGGGCTTGGACAGGTTCCATTAGAATTGTTAAGGTCTCCCCCGAGCATCGCTCCTGTAGATACAAAGAGAGCAGGTGAGTAACGCGAAGTCCACGCCATAGACGTGCCTACTGCGTCCCGATACTCACTTACCTGCGCTGGCTGGCCTCTGAGGTAGCCCCGGAGACACTGTGTTCCTCTGCAGGGTCTGTGGCTGCGGTGACAGGAGCCGGGGGTCCGTGAGCGAGGCCGTCATCAGAGACTGTGTGACCAATGACCCCCCGGGGTTGCTGAACTGCAGTGCGTTCTGATTGGTCACCGGTACAGTAACGGGCATAGCGAAGTTCGGTGCAGGAACTGCAGACTGAAGACACAAAACCAGATTAGAGCTCTGACAACCAATGCAGGAGAGTGGTGTCGTAACCTATGGCAACCGACAAGAGGGTTACGACGCCATGGGCAGTCATACAATAAGTGGGCACACACTCTGCGTCGTCATCATCATCATCATCATCACACCCCACAGCAACTGGAAAGAATCCATGCGTTATGAGTAGAAGGGAAATCCCATTAAATTGCAGGGCGCTATTTTATCCTCAAGATGGCGGCTGTTTCTGAGCTACGGTTAAGAGGTTAAACTTTGGGGAGATGGGGGGGGGGCCGATTAGGAGCTTCAGCTGCCACGGAAAAAAAGCCACACACAAGATTAGGACACGTTTGTTATGGGTTAATAACAGGGACCGGATGAAGGCCATTTTATGGAAGACCCTTACTCCTCTGGTTCATAACAAAAGAGGCCATTTTGGAACATCAAATCTCCTGGAAGTTGACAAAATGGCCGACTTTGCCGTGCGTCGGTAACGAAGGCTGAAACTGCTTTATATCTGTTCCTTATGTGAGGTAACCAAGGCCAATTAAGCAGAGCCATGCAAGCGCACACCCGTGATCCTGTAACCCCTCAGCTCTGGTAGGGGGTCTTCCGACTCACCCTAAAGATGGAGGGTTAGGTTCTGTATTTACATGAAGCAGCACTGCAGGTTCCCAGGCCTACACCATGGCGCCACCCAGTGTGACCATGCAGGCCCTGCTGTAACGGTCACTATGTCAACTGGAGAATTAAAGCATAACTCCACCCAATGGCTAAAAATTCAGAGGTGACAGCAGTTCATCCCAGTATCCCGCTCCCTCCATATCACAGTCACAGGAACCTAGGGAGCTGAGATATGAGGGGCTGTTTGAACGACATTGCTGAAAAGGCACAGGTGGACTCCCGTGGCTGTGATATTGTGGTCGGAGTCGTGGATAATGAGCGCCGACGGCCCAGAAGGTGGCCGCCATGTTGGGTCCCGGAACGTGCAGTGCTGCATTGGCCTGTGGCTCCCTCCCCCGCGGTACTCACTGCGAGTCTATAACTCTGCATCATTTTATCAAACTCCTCGTCAATCTTTTTATATTTCTCCTCCGTCTGCGGAGTCAGCGCAAAAACCTCGTCCGCGTCCGGGCTCTCGTACTCCCTGTGCTTCTTGTTCAGCGCCTGCTTTTCCGGATTCGGTGGGAGGGGGGGGGAGGTGATATTTTGGGGATTTTTTTTTTGTTTTCCATTTTTTGTTTATTGAGGGACAGAGGGAATGAGGGACAAACAAAAAGAAAAAGAGAGAGAGAAGAAGAGAGGTGAAGAGCGGTTGATAGCGGCCAGGTACTTACACCGTAGCGTTTGAATAGAATGTCCAAGTCCTCGCTGGCTTTGCGATATTTGTCTTCCATGAGGGGGCTCTGGTCAATGGAGTCATCCCCGTCCGGTTCGGGGCTGTCGCACCCGTTAAAACCTTTCTTTCTTAATGTCTGAAATCACAACCATAAAAAACTCAGCTCCGAATCTCTCCACCCATTGTCTCTCCAAGGGGCGGCCATTTTGCTGACTACATGATGACTATTGATTTGTCTCCCAGCTATGTGTGTATAGATATGACTGTGCCTCACCGACCTCCAGGACGTTCCGCCTGCCTCAATGCCGTCATTAGCTCCTCAAATTAAGCTAAGTCTACAAAATGGTCGCGATAGCCTGACCAAACCCACCCAGCCTTCCACCTTCATACATTTCTATAGTCATGGCCAGCTTTGGTGGAGGCTTTCATTAGTATTACAGATTTTTTTCAGTCAGTCATACTATCATGGAATAGCGCCACACAGTGCATAAATAATACTGCTATATGGTGCATATATAATAATAAGGCTGCACAGCTTTTCCATACTACCCATAATGGAGGGGGAGCAGGGCAGTGAATGCCCCGGGGTATAAATCGATAGGCCGGTCATTGCATGGTGATATTACTCCACACATTACCACTACATATACTTCCACATGCGATAAATGGACACCATGTGTCTGTATGTAGGGGTACAATAAAGCTTGTTGAAACGGGCAGAAGACATCCATTTGGATCACCTTTTCCTGACTGAGGGGAATTATGAGGGGGTTACATGGCTGCTTTATCAGTGTCAGGCCAGGCCGCCATGAAATTCCTGTCATCCGTCACGTCTGACCCTCCAGAATATCTGATAATCTGCTGCTAAAAATAAAACATTTTTGAATAGAAAATGCATAGTCAATATGGTGGGAGATTTATTAAAACTGGTGCAAAGGAAAACAACCAATCAGATTCCAGCTTTCATTTTCTAATAGAGCTCTGAAAAATGAAAGATGGAATATGATTGGTTGCTATGGGCAACTCAGACAGTTTTCCTTTTCATGGCCGCTCAGGAAAAGGTGACTAAATGGACATCTTCCGCCCGTTTCAACGAGCTTTATTTATATCCCCACAAACAGACACGTCACATGGCTGAGGTAAACAAACCGCTAGCGGCCCCCTCTACTGAAGGGTATGTGCTGGTCTCCACATGGGGGATATTTTGTGTCTGGGCCCCTCCGATTAGTTCGGCTCTAACGCTTCTCCTGAGTCGTATCCTCCGACGAACCAAAATAAAAACACCACCCCTCTCGCTGCTGCCTCAGCACAACGTCTCGGCTCGGACCAGATACATAATTGTAATGAATTCTTGCCTCGTTTGCTGACTGTGGGAAAAAAAATAATTTGCTCTGCAGCTGTCGGCTTCTTTTATTCTGTAAATTTGGCTATTTTTATGTGCAGAGGCATCCTAAAATAAACGCGCCACAGTCGATAAGCATGCGGAGTGGGGCTGGAGCTCGCTGATGTCACAGGACTCTTCCAGTGATAGAGAAAATGAGCAATTTCTTGTATTTTACACAAAAAAAAAAACATAGGACAATGTAGCACTTAAACTGCGCCACCTACTGAGCAGGACGCTAAAAAAAGTTTAAAAAAAAACAACGATAGACAAAGATACCCCTGACTGGAGATCTAATGGCGGCCATATTGGTTGTCACTCAGCTTTCCCAGAGACAGGTCTAGCTGCAGACAGCCATAGACAGGTGGTGCTTCTGCCAGAGTGGATGTCACCCAGCTTTCCTGGGATCAGAACTGGGCAAATAGGGCCACACGTGGACAATGCCAGGGTATACGCCACATGTGTGACAGTCTCCGCCGCATCGAGTCAATGTGCTCCTGTCCTTCGAGGTCAGCTCTCCGCTGCTGGCATGTAGGGGGCTCCACAGGATAACATTTACAGGGCGCTCTGGCAATGCCAACGTTAAATGGCAGTCACGGAATCTCTTAAAATCTCCTAATGGTTTCCTGCTGCTTGCGACCCGGCATTTAAGTAGAGTGCAAATGGCGATTAAATGCATTTAGGATTTTATGAGCGGGTGCTCGGCTCGCCTCATGTGCACTTAGGATACCAAAGATCCTGCTTTCTGCGTCTGGGCATCTGGGCAGGATGTACTCAGGCACAAAGTGAAAAGTTTCTGACAAGGTGCCCACTCCATCATCACCCGTCCCTAAACCCAACTTTTTCCATTTCTCAGCAAAATGGCTGCCACCCAGCTTTCCCGGACTAGGATAGCTATTCTGATGGAGTAGTAATGGTAGCCATTTTGGTTGTCGCCCAGCTTTCCAAGGAACAGATACTCTTTATAACAAGTGAGGGGGGGGCACTTATTGTCGTTGACCGCTGTAAAGGGCGGCGGGGATCCCGACACTGGCCGTATATATATCCTCCAAACAACTCAGACTCACAGCAGACTGCTAAGTGAACAGATTTGTTCATTTCAGCCGCATAAGCGCACACCAAGCACGTCGGCCATATGGACCCAGGACATCTGCTGGAGGCACAAGAACAGCACTAAGGAAGTCTCTCAGGTGACAAGACGACTCCATGAGCTCAGCCGCCAGCCTCGCGTGCACTCCCTAACTTCTAAACTTCTCAGACTTGAGTCCTCCAAGCAGGTGCAGGAAAATACTAAACCAGAGAGCAGAGGGAAGTTAAAGGGCAATGCCACCTCTGGGCACCATTTTACATAGACAGTCTACCTAAAATGTTTACCCACCATGTGCATACATTACTAATCCTGAGTAACATCCTGTATTATACCCCAGAGCTGCACTCACTATTCTGCTGGTGCAGTCTCTGTGTACATACATTACTTATCCTGTACTGATCCTGAGTTACATCCTGTATTATACTCCAGAGCTGCACTCACTATTCTGCTGGTGCAGTCACTGTGTACATACATTACTTATCCTGTACTGATCCCGAGTTACATCCTGTATTATACTCCAGAGCTGCACTCACTATTCTGCTGGTGGAGTTACTGTGTACATACATTACTTATCCTGTACTGATCCTGAGTTACATCCTGTATTATACCCCAGAGCTGCACTCACTATTCTGCTGGTGCAGTCACTGTGTACATACATTACTTATACTGTACTGATCCTGAATTATACTTCAGAGCTGCACTCACTATTCTGCTGGTGCAGTCACTGTGTACATACATTACTTATCCTGTACTGATCCTGAGTTACATCCTGTATTATACTCCAGAGCTGCACTCACTATTCTGCTGGTGGGGTCATTGTGTACATACATTACTTATCCTTTACTGATCCTGAATTATACTTCAGAGCTGCACTCACTATTCTGCTGGTGCAGTCACTGTGTACATACATTACTTATCCTGTACTGATCCTGAGTTACATCCTGTATTATACTCCAGAGCGGCACTCACTATTCTGCTGGTGCAGTCACTGTGTACATACATTACTTATCCTATACTGATCCCGAGTTACATCCTGTATTATACTCCAGAGCTGCACTCACTATTCTGCTGGTGCAGTCACTGTGTACATACATTACTTATCCTGTACTGATCCTGAGTTACATCCTGTATTATACTCCAGAGCTGCACTCACTATTGCACAACAGCCTTACCTCGTTCTGTAAATGATAATGTCAAACACTGGTATAAAATTAATGCATACATTATATGTAATAAAAATCTGCCACATCTGTGATGCTTTGATCGGGTATTACTGTTGTAATTCCAGATCCAGCCTCGGGGGGCAGTGTTATATTACAGAGTTGTTCACAGGACAACTGGAAGCTCTCACCTATAACCACTAAGCACAAACAAAGAAGGATACACAAGTTATGGTGTAATACACAAACTGGTCCGAGGTGTAGGACTACAGGCCCCATCAGGCACATCTAGGTTGTAGCAGTATTCGGTTATACCCAGCTCATTCTGCTTCACTGAGCGAATCCCATTTTTCCTGACTTAAAGTGACAATTCCTTTGTCCGGCTGATCCCAAAATATATCCGGCGCCCAACAGCTGCGCTGCGAATCCTTATCACTGGCACCCAGGCCATCGAACAGAATAGTGCTGACGAGCGCCTGTGATAAATGCATTTCGTAAAAAAAATTGGATGGCGGAAAATAAAAAAGGGGGGGGGGGGTAGCTACAAATTTTATTAATGTCATCTAGTTACATCATAAGTTCAGCACTGCTGAAAACTGTTTATTTGCAGGTTCTTATAGCAACAGGAGGCTGGGGTGCAGCTGGCCAAAATGGGGGTCCTGACCAAAAATCTATGGGGAGGGGTCACTTCCTGCCATGTGTCACATAGATGGACCTCTTGATACTGTCAGATATACGGTAACTCATATGCCTACTTCCCCTTTAAAAAAATATATATATTCCCTATTGTCATAATGCCAAGCGAGCCCGCATCCTCCACCGTATTATAAGAGGGTGCTCCCTTCCTGAAGCTGCAGAAGCCATGGGATGTGTCTAGTGGTGCTACTCAGCCTACAGTGAAGCAAAGTGGTAGTACCGGCAATAGCCAGTGGACTGGAGCGGCGCTGTTTGCAGAAGGAAGCAGCCGTGTTTTTTCTAACATGGAATATAATACGGGGGTATTGAAGTCATTGTATAAAGACCACCAGAGTGGAGGAGTCCATCATGACAGGATGATTTGATCTCAGTCTGTGTCTACGACTCCTCTATGCCGGATAGACCAGCGTCTTCGGCTGTGATTTCATACAGTGCGATAACGGGCCTTCTCATGAAAAAGTAATGAAGATGAGATGATTCCACCTCTGTCGCTGACAAGGTAAAGCTGGAATTAACCCCGCCACTGCCAGGGGGAGCTCAGAGATCCTCCTGGCAATCTCAGGGTTAGAGCCGAAGAGAAGAAGGGAGGGGGATGGGGGGGAGCTGAAGAGATAAAGTGACATGAGAAAGGTCAGACAATGACATTCAAAACTCTCTCCGTCACCGTGGAGGCTTCAGCGAGCAGAAATGAGACTTACACAGTGCAGAAACACCTATCATCATTAATGGCCACCTTTGTACAAAGCAAGGAGAGCAGGTCTTCTACATTAAAAGCTTCAAATTATCTTACAAGGAGATCTCAACCTCTTCAAGATCACCAAACACGACATAAGATGGAACCACTAAGCGTTAATATACATACAGACCAAGAAGCCTTTTTGTTTCCTTGGTATCACTTAGTAGACCACAACTAACTTCTACTATTGCCGCTAATCAGGTTCTTTCCTCAGGGATGAAGGTTCAGGATATGCATGACTCAAAAAAAGCAAGACTCGAAAAATAAGCAACTCATCAGCCATGGCTAACAAAATCAAGGCTCCACTACTTTAGACTTACTAACTTTCAACTAAATTTTCATGGATGGTGATTGTTTCTCCAGGTTGTCCTCCTGATCAGCATGACCCAAAAAAGGAATTAGCTCATCAGCTGTAACCCCTGAGACCAGGGCTCCTCTAGTTTAGGCTTACTAACTTTCAACTACATTCTCATGGATGGTGGTTGTCTCTCAGTGTTGTCCTCATGACCAGTAAGGCAATCACTGATCTATAGTATCTAGACATTAATGCCCACCAACCAACTGGCATTTTCAAGGGTTGGGTTTTCTGAAAACAGCCAAAAGAGATCCTCAAACTTCAGAAAGCGATGGGATCAAAATGAACCAAGGCAAAGTTTTAAGGTCGACAGTTCATTTTCAAAAAAAAATTCTGCTCATTCCTGAGGTAATCTAGGCCTTTACTGGAGTCCTCCTGACACTTTCACTCATTGACTCATCTGTGGACCATCACTAGGCCAGAAGGACCATTAGCAGATACCAAATAAGGAAATTAGAAAAAATACTCAAGAAATGGACTCTCCAACGAGATTTGTGGGTAAGACACCGCCACTAATCTGCAACCAAATCCCCTGACACCATCCCCCTCACCAGTACACCTCTTTCGCACTTGCTCATCACCCATCCATACACCTGTACGTCTTCAGTCTGACATTTTAACCGGGAGCTCTTCAAAAATTCAGATGGAGCTGGAATGTGATGGGGAAGAGCAGGATGGTGCTAATTAAAGAGCGGCACCCCTCGTCTCACCAGCTGAGAATCTCGCCTAAACCCGCTCCTCTTATACTCTATTAACCCTTTAACAATAGGTGCATTGAAATGGAGTAAATTAACCTCAACGGTGGAGGTGTTGGAGGTGGAAGAGTCAACCACTTCAGGAGGCAGCACGTGGTTTGAGAAGAAAGTGGATAAAAATGCCTATAAATGGACTATTTGCATCCACATTAGGGGCAAATTCAAAATGGCTTCCCAGAAGAACACACTTGCACTAGCTACACAATATAGCTTGCCGGTCTCCAGTTCCAATGGTAGGCCAACCGCTGAGTTAAGTTGGACAGTAGACCCTTAACAGGTTCTCATCAGTAAACTAGGTAAGTAAGGGTTTGTAGGCGATGATGCCGCCATACTCAGCACCACTATATGAAATCTCGGAGGGGTGTTGATATTTCACCATAAACAGGAGCAGCTAGTAAACAGTATTCCGCCCACAGCTCCGACTAATAGAGCTAAAATGTTATGCTTGATCATTTCGGGGCCTTCTGAGAGTTTCGGCATTAGTATTATTTAAATATGAGTTGGAGTCCACCCTCCTCAAGTAATAAGCGCCTGCTCCCTTTAATCTTGCAGCGGGGAAGCGAAGTCTGCCATATGTATATAATGAGACACTGAAAATGCAGTGAGTAAGAAGAATTGTAGGAGGCAATTACTGGTGAGGAGCAAAGGGCTGATTTATATGTTGGTGTCGGCTGTGGAAAGAAAGAGTAGGGGTGATGATTGCGCACAAACGACCCCACTGATTCACTGCCAGATGCTGGGACTGCAAGGGTGAACATGGACCTACCCACTAAACAACCACCTTCTAGAAGATTAAAGCACAGACTTAACACTATGACACCCATCATCAACCTACAAATGTCGGTGCCTGGAAAGAAATCTATATCTTCTAGCTGAGATGGGCCACAAGCTCCAGCAAACTTCGAGTTCATATGACTTTATACAACACACAAGCAACAATTTACTTATATTTATCACCTTACAAATAATCTTCAGCTTTAGGAAATAAAAACTTTACATGCTGATATAATACTGCCCCCTATGTACAAGAATATATCTACTATAATACTGCCCCCTATGTACAAGAATATATCTACAATAATACTGCCTCCTATGTACAGGAATATAACTACTATAATACTGCTCCTATGTACAAGAATATAACTACTATAATACTGCTCCTATGTACAAGAATATAACTACTATAATACTGCCTCATATGTACAAGAATATAACTACTATAATACTGCTCCTATGTACAAGAATATAACTACTATAATACTGCTCCTATGTACAAGAATATATCTACTATAATACTGCTCCTATGTACAAGAATATAACTACTATAATACTGCTCCTATGTACAAGAATATAACTACTATAATACTGCTCCTATGTACAAGAATATAACTACTATAATACTGCTCCTATGTACAAGAATATATCTACAATAATACTGCCTCCTATGTACAGGAATATAACTACTATAATACTGCTCCTATGTACAAGAATATAACTACTATAATACTGCTCCTATGTACAAGAATATATCTACTATAATACTGCTCCTATGTACAAGAATATAACTACTATAATACTGCTCCTATGTACAAGAATATAACTACTATAATACTGCTCCTATGTACAAGAATATAACTACTATAATACTGCCTTCTATGTACAAGAATATAACTGCTATAATACTGCCTCCTATGTACAAGAATATAACTACTATAATACTGCCTCCTATGTACAAGAATATAACTACTATAATACTGCCCCTATGTACAAGAATATAACTACTATAATACTGCCCCTATGTACAAGAATATAGCTACTATAATACTGCCTCCTATGTACAAGAATATATCTACTATAATACTGCCTCCTATGTACAAGAATATATCTACTATAATACTGCCTCCTATGTACAAGAATATAACTACTATAATACTGCCTCCTATGTACAAGAATATAACTACTATAATACTGCCTCCTATGTACAAGAATATAACTACTATAATACTGCTCCTATGTACAAGAATATAACTACTATAATACTGCCTCCTATGTACAAGAATATAACTACTATAATACTGCCCCTATGTACAGGAATATAACTACTATAATACTGCTCCTATGTATAAGAATATAACTGCTATAATACTGCTCCTATGTACAAGAATATAACTGCTATAATACTGCTCCTATGTACAAGAATATAACTGCTATAATACTGCTCCTATGTACAAGAATATAACTACTATAATACTGCCTCCTATGTACAAGAATATAACTACTATAATACTGCCTCCTATGTACAAGAATATAACTACTATAATACTGCCTCCTATGTACAAGAATATAACTGCTATAATACTGCTCCTATGTACAAGAATATAACTACTATAATACTGCTCCTATGTACAAGAATATAACTACTATAATACTGCCTCCTCTGTACAAGAATATAACTACTATAATACTGCTCCTATATACAAGAATATAACTGCTATAATACTGCCTCCTATGTACAAGAATATAACTACTATAATACTGCTCCTATGTACAAGAATATAACTACTATAATACTGCTCCTATGTACAAGAATATAACTACTATAATACTGCCTCCTATGTACAAGAATATAACTACTATAATACTGCTCCTATGTACAAGAATATAACTACTATAACACCGCTCCCTCCAGACATGAATGGTTAGGGAATTTTCCTATAAGAATGCCCTTGCTCTTTCTCCGCAGGCCTCAGACGGTCTCATTTTCCTCCCTGACTGCTATAGTCTCCAATGAGTCAGACATTTTGAGACCTTGGCCTCTCTCTGCTCTTCACATGTAAATATTTCCCTGGAACACAGTACGGTATTACGCAGGCCGGGCCGCTCACGCTGGTGTTTCTGTACTGGACGTTTGCTCGCTCATCAGTTGCTCGGTTATACGAGCCAATTATCACAAACGAATATCCCAATGAAGGCTTCTTCCTGATCATCATGCAGTCTAATAGGTCCTGAAGGCCCTTTTACGCTGGATGATGCTCCCTACAGGCCCCTGTAAAAGGTCCGGTTGTTGTCTACAGACATGTGCCATGAAGAGGCTGGAGACCATGACATATCCCCTCGAAGGCCGCTCTTGCACTTTCTGTGCTTCCTTCAATAAACTTTATTTACAAACCCAGAGTGTCCAGTCAGATTTTATATGGCGACTAAATGAGGGGGGGGGGGGGTTACATAGTACGTCAAAAAGGGTCGTTGATGGACTAACCAAAGCAATGAGGCCTCAATGTCGCCCCAGCCTGTGACTGGGGGACGCCCTCCGTTTTCACTGTCCCCCACCTGAAGCGGATCCTTCGATGACGAGGTTGTGCTGAGCATCTTGAGATGTGATCCCTCCAGGGGAGTCGATCCTCAGCACCCTGTCAGGTGTCCCGGAGTAGGCATGCAGTACGCCATGCTCCCACTAAACTCACCTCCTGCCCCCATCTTTGTAATATTGGCTCCTTCCCTTTATAAATAAAGTTATTTAAAGTGCTGCACACAATGGCGGTATTTATAACCAGCATTTCACTTTTCTCTTAAGAAATACATTACAAAGGAAGGTGGGCCTTTACTAAAAGACACCATGCTAAGACCCCCCTCCCCCCGCTCCCCGTAACACAGATTAGGCAGTAATTTCTCATCTTCCTATATAAGGCAAGCTTCCCCGGAGACCAGGATACAGAAGTGCTCGCCCGGTTATCAGGCAGATAAGGCCTGGACTTTCCTTATCGTTAGAATAGCAACTTTAGCTCTTAAACGCGTCGCCAGCGATAGCCCTGGGGGCAGGGGTGACGCCCTATCAGCTCTAAAAGCCTGCTCTGATTAGATACAAAATGGCCGTTATTGAAGCCAAGGGCCCGGCTAGGCCGAGTCTGGATTCCAGCTTGTCTGCGGTGCCTCCAGTCACCTCAAGGAAAGTACTATCATCGCAGGGTGACGTCAGGGGACAAAGGGCACTGCGGGCCATGAAAGCCATATTCTACAAATCATTAACCATTTCCTGCCTGAAGACTCATCCTGGAATACAATGTAGCGGGCTTATTATTTGGCATCGCCGTCTCTCAGTCTGCACTGGAGCCAATAAAGGAAACGAGGATCGGTCTGACCTAGGTTTACCAGACACGGACGTCTACCAGGCCGACAGCTTTACCCTCAAAAGGCTCCCTCAGTAAGAAGAACAGAAAACTTCTTGGCCAATCCTGAGATGACCACATCACCAACTAGTAATGCGGCAGACCACGCGAGTCTTCACGACGCTCCTGGTTGGCTAAAACAAGGGGGCGGTTGGCGGACCCGTCACACAGCTTATTTATAGCCAAAAACGGACCCTTTCCTCAGGTGCAGTGTCCCTTTAGGAAACAGAAGCCTTACAACCACAACTCCCATCATTGTCTAAGGCGGAGCTACTCACACCAACCAATCAGAATTTTTAATGGAGACATAACTTAAAAGAGTCACCAATTCTCAGGACCTACGCTGCCCCATGACTGGTTACCATGAGGAACACACCCAGTCTGAAAAGATGCCCAGCTCACCTCTATTATGTCTGCGTTAGTCCGACTCTCGTGGGGCTCATTGTACTCTGTGTATTTCAGCAGCACTTTGTCCATGTCCGTGCTGGCATACTGGAACAGTTTGTTTGAGTGGTTGAAGATGATGAGAGCGATCTCACAGTCACACAGGACGCTGAGCTCATAAGCCTTCTTCATCAGCCCAAATTTACGCTTTGTGAACGTCACCTGTGGGAGAGATAAGGTGTTAAATGTGTCAAAGGTCTCGTCGTGACTCTCCATACCACCTATATAATACTGCCTCCTATGTACAGGAATATAACTAGTATAATACTGCTCCTATGTACAAGAATATAACTACTATAATACTGCCTCCTATGTACAGGAATATAACTGCTATAATACTGCGCCTATGTACAAGAATATAACTACTATAATACTGCTCCTATGTACAAGAATATAACTACTATAATACTGCTCCTATGTACAAGAATATAACTACTATAATACTGCCTCCTATGTACAAGAATATAACTACTATAATACTGCTCCTATGTACAAGAATATAACTACTATAATACTACCCCTATGTACAAGAATATAACTACTATAATACTACCCCTATGTACAAGAATATAACTACTATAATACTGCTCCTATGTACAAGAATATAACTACTAGAATACTGCCTCCTATGTACAAGAATATAACTAGTATAATACTGCCTCCTATATACAAGAATATAACTACTATAATACTGCTCCTATGTACCAGAATATAACTACTATAATACTGCTCCTATGTACCAGAATATAACTACTATAATACTGCCTCCTGTGTACAAGAATATAACTACTATAATACTGCATCCTATGTACAAGAATATAACTACTATAATACTGCATCCTATGTACAAGAATATAACTACTATAATACTGCTCCTATGTACAAGAATATAACTACTATAATACTGCTCCTATGTACAAGAATATAACTACTATAATACTGCCTCCTGTGTACAAGAATATAACTACTATAATACTGCCTCCTATATACAAGAATATAACTACTATAATACTGCCTCATATGTACACGAATATAACGACTATAATACTGCCTCCTATATACAAGAATATAACTACTATAATACTGCTCCTATGTACAAGAATATAACTACTATAATACTGCATCCTATGTACAAGAATATAACTACTATAATACTGCATCCTATGTACAAGAATATAACTACTATAATACTGCTCCTATGTACAAGAATATAACTACTATAATACTGCCTCCTATGTACAAGAATATAACTACTATAATACTGCTCCTATGTACAAGAATATAACTACTATAATACTGCCTCCTATGTACAAGAATATAACTACTATAATACTGCTCCTATGTACAAGAATATAACTACTATAATACTGCTCCTATGTACAAGAATATAACTACTATAATACTGCTCCTGTGTACAAGAATATAACTACTATAATACTGCTCCTATGTACAAGAATATAACTACTATAATACTGCTCCTATGTACAAGAATATAACTACTATAATACTGCATCCTATGTACAAGAATATAACTACTATAATACTGCATCCTATGTACAAGAATATAACTACTATAATACTGCTCCTATGTACAAGAATATAACTACTATAATACTGCCTCCTATGTACAAGAATATAACTACTATAATACTGCTCCTATGTACAAGAATATAACTACTATAATACTGCATCCTATGTACAAGAATATAACTACTATAATACTGCTCCTATGTACAAGAATATAACTACTATAATACTGCTCCTATGTACAAGAATATAACTACTAGAATACTGCCTCCTATGTACAAGAATATAACTAGTATAATACTGCCTCCTATGTACAGGAATATAACTACTATAATACTGCTCCTATGTACCAGAATATAACTACTATAATACTGCCTCCTGTGTACAAGAATATAACTACTATAATACTGCTCCTATGTACAATAATATAACTACTATAATACTGCCTCATATGTACAAGAATATAACTACTATAATACTGCCTCATATGTACAAGAATATAACTACTATAATACTGCTCCTATGTACAAGAATATAACTACTATAATACTGCCTCCTATGTACAAGAATATAACTACTATAATACTGCCCCTATGTACAAGAATATAACTACTATAATACTGCTCCTATGTATAAGAATATAACTACTATAATACTGCCCCTATGTATAAGAATATAACTACTATAATACTGCCCCATGTACAAGAATATAACTACTATAATACTGCCTCCTATGTACAAGAATATAACTACTATAATACTGCCCCATGTACAAGAATATAACTACTATAATACTGCCTCCTATGTACAAGAATATAACTACTATAATACTGCTCCTATGTACAAGAATATAACTACTATAATACTGCTCCTATGTATAAGAATATAACTACTATAATACTGCTCCTATGTACAAGAATATAACTACTATAATACTGCCTCGTATGTACAAGAATATAACTACTATAATACTGCCCCATGTACAAGAATATAACTACTATAATACTGCCCCCTATAGACACAGGTATATACATTTTGTAATAATGCTGCACATCTGATACTATAGTGCCGTGTGCAGGTAGAAATAATTGTAAGCTGTGTAGGTGGATGTAGTTAGCAGTGTGTTTTTCTTGGTTGGTAGATTAATTATGTCTGATTGGAGAGGAGGAATAATTGAAGCCCTATATTCGGAGCTCTCTGCTTTGATGCAATGTGCAATAAACCATTAAACGCTGCTCTTTACACCTGAAATCCCCATCTCCCGATCGAGCATTTGATAACCGCGCTCGCTCATGCCCGCTGCGCGCTCGGTGCTGGTTTAATTAGGCTAAAGCACTTCATTA
Organism: Bufo gargarizans; assembly: GCF_014858855.1. Taxonomy (NCBI): domain Eukaryota; kingdom Metazoa; phylum Chordata; class Amphibia; order Anura; family Bufonidae; genus Bufo; species Bufo gargarizans. The sequence goes on along the minus strand of NW_025334771.1, from coordinate 86,131 downwards.
TTACAGGCAGGAGGCGAGAATGGAGATGAGATAAACGCTACATGAAGTAGACATTATGGAAAAATACCCTGCAGTGAGAACACGGGATCGGGCAGGCTGAACGCCCACATGCCCGATCCTTTCTACCCATGACATCAGCCATTCGTGGAGGGCTGGGATACCCCTGTACACAACAGATCGGCAGCCTTGTTGAAATCGGCAGGTTCATCTAATGTGCGTGGGCCCCTTTAAGAAATTCAATGGCGACTACTTCAACTCCGCCTCCCAGACATGGTGACGCCTGAACAGGTAACTAGTCCAACAGCGCACCCATTCAACATATAGCAGCTCAGATCCAAAAACTCTTTGGGTCAGAGGATGCGAGATAAGCCTAGATCTAGTCAAACCTCCATTTTCTGGTTTGGGGTGGAGGTGCACTTTAACTAAACAGAGGTCCTTCTGCAGATACCGAAATATCTTAAGTTGTCCATTGACTGCATCGGATAGGTGACAACTGTGTGGTACCAGTTACTGATCATGGATTAAAAGGGTTGTCAAGGGATTTTACCCCCGTGGCTGTTTTCTTCCAGAAACAGCGCCACCCCTGCCCTCAGGTTGTGTGTGGTACTGCAGGCTCGTCCATATTAATTCGGCAGAGCTGAGCTGCAATACCAGACACAACCTATGGACAGGTGGAAGGAGCGGCCATGTTTTTCTCCACCCTCCTTCCCAGAACCAGGAGACATGACGGCGCAGTGTGACCTATTTAAGCTTGCCAGGGAGTGAGGAAAGTGAGCAGCTAAGCGCACAGCCTGCTCGCGGTGGCGTCTAGGTGATGCAGGGTTGGACATGAGCAGCCTCCCTGCGGTCACGTGTGCGCTCACGAGGAGCGTGCCCTATAATTCATCCTTCACCTTCCAGTCTTATGTGATGTGACAGTTGCCAGGGGAACGCTCCCAACAGCGAACATCTTGCGCACACAAGCACGGCACAATCTGCTTACAAACAAAAAGACAGCCATATGCAGAGCGCGGCGGCAGCGAAGGTCTGCGAGCCTCCAGAGCTGCACCCACAAAACGCTGGAAGGCAACTCCATCCGTGAGGCTTCTACATGCAGGAGGCTCTGCCCAGGAGAGGGTTAATAATACCGCAGGGAACGCGAGGGGAAGTTTTATAAAATGCATCGGAGGGGTCACATGGCAATGACTCTGCTCCAGAAGAGAACGGTCTCTTTACTGCCGCCTACAGGTCACAGCACAGTTTTCTGCCCTCTGGAGGAGAGCTAATTTGCATACTGTTCCCAGGATGCACTGCCTGCAATACTCTCTCCATCAGATGGATCTCCATGAGGAGAGCCGTTGTAACAGACGGCGGGGGTGATCTCTGGCTCGCTCCCTCCTCACAGCTTTCCCATGGCCGCCAGTATCAGAATCCAGCGTCTGGAGATAATGTGCGGGCAGGAGCCGGCCTGCCTGTTCTCAGGATGTCGCCTCAGCCAGGCCCCCGTCTGGCCTGCCCGCCGTATCGTACAGCTGCACTATGTCGCCATCTTACTAGGATCTCTAGGGGTCCCCCCCAGCCCTGGATGTGACCTCGGCAGTATGTCCCCCTGTCGTCTCATTGCTGGATCTCTCCTGGTCAGCTGCCGGAGCCCTCACCCTCTCAGATGTCTCCGGGGCCCCTCACAGTGGTCTCACCCAGCCCACCGACGAGTGAGGGCCCTCTGCGATTTACATGACGGGGGATGTAGGATTGTGTGCTTTTTACACAATAGGCTTAGATACACAGCTCAGCAGTCAGTATCACACAGGATAGGATTAGATACACAGCTCAGCGGACAGTATCACACAGGATAGGCTTAGATACACAGCTCAGCAGACAGTATCACACAGGATAGGATTAGATACACAGCTCAGCAGACAGTATCACACAGGATAGGATTAGATACACAGCTCAGCAGACAGTATCACACAGGATAGGATTAGATACACAGCTCAGCAGACAGTATCACACAGGATAGGATTAGATACACAGCTCAGCAGACAGTATCACACAGGATAGGATTAGATACACAGCTCAGCAGACAGTATCACACAGGATAGGATTAGATACACAGCTCAGCAGACAGTATCACACAGGATAGGATTAGATACACAGCTCAGCAGTCAGTATCACACAGGATAGGATTAGATACACAGCTCAGCAGACAGTATCACACAGGATAGGATTAGATACACAGCTCAGCAGACAGTATCACACAGGACAGGATTAGATACACAGCTCAGCAGACAGTATCACACAGGATAGGATTAGATACACAGCTCAGCGGACAGTATCACACATGATAGGATTAGATACACAGCTCAGCAGACAGTATCACACAGGATAGGATTAGATACACGGCTCAGCAGACAGTATCACACAGGATAGGATTAGATACACAGCTCAACAGACCGTATCACACGTAGTAGGATTAGATACACGACGAGGGGACAGCCTTCCTGACAGTATTTCACCCTCCTTCCTTCCTCGGGGTGGAGCGGGGGGCAGCGCCACCACTGTGCCTCACACCCTGCAGGGGGCGCACCCTCACTAATTCACCAGATCCAGGCCTGAGCTCATTAACGTCTCTGCCATCCAGCCTCCTGCAGGGAGGGGGCGCTGTGTCACGCTGAGACGCTTATTAGGAGGGATTAGTGAATTACCACATATTAAAACTTCACATTAATCACCTCGTAAACTCGCTGGAGGGGAAGGGGGGGGCGCAAAACGGAGCCAGATGTACCCCAAAAAGACATTACACAGAAGAACCTGGTCTGATTTGTAGTACAGATAGTGGATTTTTAACCATTTATACAGTTTATAGGATAACTGAAGTTAGGGTTATATTAATTTATTGGGCTTTCGTTTTTTTTTAACACTTTTACTTTATTTTATTATTGATTTATGTTACTGGTTATAATTATAATGCTTAGTCAACTTTTTTGTCATAATTTTTATTTTTTTCTGAATTTTTTGTTTTGTTTACATTTTTCTCATTTGATAATTTTACTTATTTATTCATTTTCCATTGAAACTTTTCCTTCTCTTGGAGCGTTTGATGGCGGCATAGGTTGGAGAAGATAGGACGTGTATCCATTTTGTATCGGCATACCTCGGACACCGGCCGGGTGCGTTCCACATTTTCTGCTTCCTCATGTCCCGCCCCCTTAGTTAGAAATGCCTCGGACGACACACGACGCGTTGTCCGCATCTTTTGAGGTCCCATTGAAAGGAACAGGTCCGCTGGCCGTACACCTCAGATGTATCGATGGACTGGCCGAATATCTAATGTGTATGAAGACCTCCCAACTCGCCCTGAAAAGGACTGGACAGCTGGAGTTCAATATGCCCGATCCTTTTGTTCTCAGAAGATCACACCTAGTCAACATTGTGATTTCGAGGCATGTAGGAACGCCCCCCAAACTCACGTATAAGTGGGAATCACTTAAGCCCCGCTCATTTTTTGGCCTAAATCTGCTGGTTCAGTTTCTAAAAATTAAGGACAGTCTCTACAAATTGGGGACTGCGGCCACTATGGAAGATCAGCTGGCACCAGAGGGGGAGACAAGTTTACGTGGAGGTAATAATACGCCTGGGGGCGTCTTTAGATCTGGACCACAAGGTGGGCTCTTCCAAAACAGCCACCATTGTTGGAAAGAAGCAATATAACTGCCTGAGACGGCACAATGAATGTAAGGAGACTCCAAGATGCAGGCCTGAGGAGTGGCAGGAAGTCCTACTTCCTGGTTGAGCAGATTCTCCCACACGTCCTGGCATCTGTGTGAGCGACAAGGACCATCGCAGTCACATGACCCCAACTTTCCGAAATCTCCACTGGAGCTTGAACTGCATGACTGGGTCAACCGATCAACTCACTACAAGAATCATCCAATTTGTCTGGAAGTGGAATCCAAGGGAATGAAGATAGAAACTATGCTGAGGTATGAGGTACCAAGTGTCTCCTGCCTCAGTAATGCTTCTGGTTCTGAATTAGGAGGTGCTGGTTTCATGTCTCGGAGAGGGCTTGGGTTCCAAACCAAGAAACAGATGTGGGTCACAAAGAACGGCCATGTCTTTGGCACCGGAGGTGGCACTTTAAGAGGGTTAACTCCATCCCTGCCCAGCTACTGAACGGAATGCAAGGTCTGGCTGTGTCATTAAGGAGCTGGGCTCGTGAGCGTTCACACTGACATCACGTCACAAGAGACACAACAGCTGCTCGCTGCCTCAGTGCTGTGATCACAGAGCTGGAAAATGCAGAGGAGGATGGGACGGAGGTGCAGCTCTGGGCTGCGTTTATGAAGAAGTATGGAATATAAAAGCCTTGGATTGACAGGACGTCCCCCGGCCACATGGCACAGCTACTGTCCTGGTATAATGTCCTTCTGTAACCAGCAATTAAAGGGCAACGCTCGCTAGGGTGGATGACCGCATCGGTACATGGCCCTATCGAAGCTCAATTAGAGGGCGCACTTATACCTGCCATAAGGCCCTCCAAACTGCCAATCAGAAGGCAAGAATAAGAAGGGTCCGCCTCCACAAAAGTAGGGAGGAGTCAGGGAAGTGTACCTTGTGGCTGAGAATGTTTAAACGGAGTTAGAGGAACTTACCATACAAGGCAAGTTAATTTGTAGGGGGGGGATGGGAAGTGGACTGATCGGGATCAACATCTTTATGTCAAATGAGGATCTAGCGTGGGAAATATCTAGTCATCACAGCGACCCTACACTTACCTACTCTCTAAGTCAATGTCCAACCAAGGAGGAGCCTCGAAACATCGCTAAAGAGACATCCTCAGTGTTCTTCCTCCCAGAGGAGAGCTCATTTGCATATGTTATTTCCCAGGAAGCATTGCCTGACTCCCTTCACTAGTTGGATCTCCATAAGGAGAAGCTCTGGAAAAGGAAAGCTAATGGGATCTCTGGAACCATACTGGTTCAGTTTATGCATTACCAGAGGGGGACAACAATGAGCACCGACTGAAAATGTTATCGTCCTTTAAGAAAAGCCTCATCATAGAAAGGACCATTAAAGAGGATTTCCGGGATCCAGTAGGACCCATCAACCCATTTTACTTAATCCTTACTTGTCTGCAGAAGAAGTTTCCAACACATTTACCTTCTCCATGTTGTATGGATCGGCCACTCAGGAACCGATCACGAGCACCTCTCCACAGCCTACATCTGCCAACGTCCTTCAGTCTTAAGACCAGGTTTCCATTCTGCTCTATGGATGGGCACGTTACTTCTTCATCCCAGGATGGGCGAGGGTGTTGTGGACAGGACCAGAACCATTCGTCCCCCTGGCACATTCTCATATGAAAAGGGATTTAGGAATTGCGCATGCACCAGGAGAACAAATAGTTCTGGCCCTGTTCAAAACACCTTCTCCTTCCTTAACCACCGAAGTGACGAGAAGGACGGAAGAACGCAATGTCGACAGATGTAAGAGGAGGTGAGTCAGGGGACCATATTCCAGAGTGGCTGATCCATGCAACCTCGAGATGATAAGTACATTGGTAACTTTCTGCTGGACCCCAGAAGACCCCATATGCTATAATTTTGACTTTCTACAATTAGCTCCTTGATCCAAGCAACACTTGGGGTCATGTCTCCTAACACCGATCGAACACCAGCTAAATGACTGCTGAGGCTTCCAGCTTCTCAGTCCGTTACCAGGACCCATGTCGGCGCGTGCGCTGCAGAAGAGCGCTCTGTAGACCACAGCTTGTCATGAGACTAGTCAGCTTTAACAGGGGGGCAGGCATCGTGTCTCACCGCCACAGGCACAATGTGAACAAATTCAGCGTTAATAGCTAAGCAGCGGTGACAAGGACAACTGCCGGGGGCTTTCATCTTTCCAAAACAATTGTATACACTGTACACCATGTGGGCGGCTGCACACTGTTCACTCACATAGGCTTTCATTCCCGATTTCAAAAATTTTACAGTGACCTAACATCCCCCCTATCAGTCATCTACTGACCCCTCGTTCCTCCAGCCCATTCCTGCTTACACTGTGCGTCTTCTGTAAGGACTACTTCCACTTACAGCTCTAGTGATCGTGACCAAACAGGAAGTCACTAGGGTGAAAAAGAGGTCCTCCCGTCACATTGTGGTCACATCGGGCATTCGACATAGTGGGGTGGATAGGCTTCGATGACAACTAGGCCTAGTACAAAAAGAGTCCCAAAGCGTCCTCAACCACAAAAAGGGGAAGTAGTAGCACACAAAGAATGGTGAGGCCATGGTCAAATATAAGGCACCTGAGAGGAAATGTTGGTCTACAAAGTGATGTATGATGGTTCCTAAGCCCAACAGCTAAAAAAAAAAAAAAGTCTCACTATAGAACTGGGGTGGGGTTCTGAAGAAAGTCTTGATGTTTATAGTCTTCATTCTCCTCTGTCTGGTTGTGTAGTGTCGATCAACCCCCAACTATAAAAGCTGTGAGGGGAGGTCCAGACTACACAGTCTGACTGCTGCGGTGTACCATCCTGACCAAGACAACGGAATGCAGTGTAGTCTGGACCGCCCCCTAACTGTGTAGTCTGGACCGCCCCTCACAGCTTTTACAGTCTGACTGCTGCTGTGCACCATCCTGACCAAGACAACGGGAGGCAGTATAGTCTGGACCGCCCCTTAACTATAAAAGCTGTGAGGGGTGGTCCAGAATACACAGTCTGACTGCTGTTGTGCACCTTCCTGACCAGTGGTAAGGGATGCAGTGTAGTCTGGACCGCCCCCTAACTGTAAAAGCTGTTAGGTGCGGTCCAGAATACACATTTAGGGGGTGGTCCAGACTACACAGGCTGACTGCTGTTGTGCACCATCCTGACCAGGACGACGGAATGCAGTGTAGTCTGGAGCGCCCCCTAACTGTGTAGTCTGGACCGCCCCCTAACTGTGTAGTCTGGAACGCCCCCTAACTGTGTAGTCTGGAGCGCCCCCTAACTGTGTAGTCTGGACCGCCCTCTAACTGTGTAGTCTGGACCGCCCCCTAACTGTGTAGTCTGGAGCACGCCTCACAGCTTTTACAGTCCGACTGCTGCTGTGCACTATCCTGACCAGGAGAATGGGATGCAGAGGGCAAACAAGGCCCAAAAGCAGTAAAACACAAATCTAGGATACAAATTTAAAAGAACTTTTAAAGTGAAATTCCCCTTTCCTAATTTTTTTTTTTTTGTCGACATGGCATCTCGAAGCATGGCCGGCCCTGAGCTATTCTGTTGCTCAACATACCTGAAAGCCAGCCAGTGGATTCTGTGACAACAAACAAATAGCGGCAAGAGAACATATGGCGGTAATAATTACATCTTGTAAACAGAATTTGGACGTTCATTCTTCTGAGCAGCATAATGCGGGACATCTTGAACCCATTGTAATCCCTACTCATAAGGTTTGCCTTTTTAACCCTGGCTCTGTAAAATCTGCCTAGAGGGCACGTCATGTGACAGCAGCTTAACTCTTTCATGGCTGCTTGTTTCCAATGTCCAAATATCAACTTTAAATGATGTTATTCTACATAGGGGCAGTATTATAGTAGTTCTATTCTTGTACATAGGAGCAGTATTATAGTAGTTATATTCTTGTACATAGGAGGCAGTATTATAGTAGTTATATTCTTGTACATAGGAGGCAGTATTATAGTAGTTATATTCTTGTACATAGGAGCAGTATTATAGTAGTTATATTCTTGTACATAGGAGCAGTATTATAGTAGTTATATTCTTGTACATAGGAGCAGTATTATAGTAGTTATATTCTTGTACATAGGAGCAGTATTATAGTAGTTGTATTCTTGTACATAGGAGCAGTATTATAGTAGTTATATTCTTGTACATAGGAGGCAGTATTATAGTAGTTATATTCTTGTATATAGGAGCAGTATTATAGTAGTTATATTCATGTACATAGGAGCAGTATTATAGTAGTTATATTCTTGTACATAGGAGCAGTATTATAGTAGTTATATTCTTGTACATAGGAGGCAGTATTATAGTAGTTATATTCTTGTACATAGGAGGCAGTATTATAGTAGTGATATTCTTGTACATAGGGGGCAGTATTATAGTAGTTATATTCTTGTACATAGGAGGCAGTATTATAGTAGTTATATTCTTGTATATAGGAGCAGTATTATAGTAGTTATATTCATGTACATAGGAGCAGTATTATAGTAGTTATATTCTTGTACATAGGAGCAGTATTATAGTAGTTATATTCTTGTACATAGGAGGCAGTATTATAGTAGTTATATTCTCGTACATAGGCGGCAGTATTATAGTAGTTATATTCTTGTACATAGGAGGCAGTATTATAGTAGTTATATTCTTGTACATAGGAGCAGTATTATAGTAGTTATATTCCTGTACATAGGAGGCAGTATTATAGTAGTTATATTCTTGTACATAGGAGGCAGTATTATAGTAGTTATATTCTTGTACATAGGAGCAGTATTATAGTAGTTATATTCCTGTACATAGGAGCAGTATTATAGTAGTTATATTCCTGTACATAGGAGGCAGTAATATAGTAGTTCTATTCTTGTACATAGGAGCAGTATTATAGTAGTTATATTCTTGTACATAGGAGCAGTATTTTAGTAGTTATATTCTTGTACATAGGAGGCAGTATTATAGTAGTTATATTCTTGTACATAGGAGCAGTATTATAGTAGTTATAGTCTTGTACATGGGAGGCAGAATTATAGTAGTTATATTCTTGTACATAGGAGCAGTATTATAGTAGTTATATTCCTGTACATAGGAGCAGTATTATAGTAGTTATATTCTTGTACATAGGAGCAGTATTATAGTAGTTATATTCTTGTACATAGGAGCAGTATTATAGTAGTTACTGTACATATAGAGCTGCATGAACTCAAACATCATTTGGTCAATATTACCAATACTAGCACACAGAACAAGTCAGCCATGTTTCACCGTGTCTATGGGGCCTGTTTGGTGGCAATCTTACATCACTATACACACACAGAGATAAAAAGTAATAAGCTTGAAAATGTATGACAATGAGAGAACAGGGATACATTGACACTTGGTATATATTAGACACACTAATGCAGCATAGATTGTAAGCTCCTGTGCCTAACAAATCTATTCCTATGAACTTACAACCTGACAAGCATGAATTGAATGCAACTCCAAAGGCAGAGTTATGTCCACCATAGACATTACATAACTGCGGTCACACATTGCCAACATGATGCACATTATTAAAGTTAAGGGGACCAACAGCCATCGTATTGTGCCAAAAATGTCTATCTATGCTATGGTGGAACTACAAGTACCAAAATCCCCAGAAAACCTGATTGCTACTGACCTGTCTGTTCCGCTCATCTGTGATCCTCTGGATCTGAATCTTTTTCCTTCCCATGGTTCCTGTAAATCCTCACTGTCCAAACGAAGACCTTGCGGAGAACGGGTTCCCGTCTTTGATCCCCCCCTGTCTTTACAATGGCAAACAGTCCCCCCGCTCGTCTCCCTTCAGTTCATGTTACTTGTCCGCTGGGTCCAGATGTTTGCAGGGGTTTTCGCCGCCTTCAGTTCTACAGATGAGGGGAGAGAAGAGAGAGAGCATGTGAAAGGCATGTTTCCCATCAGACAGAGTTCAGCCTTGTTAAATCACATCCCCTTGGGGATAATATCCTCAAATCCGCGGTGCACATTGTTCGGCTGCAAAATCTCTCCCCAAAGCCTTCTAACAGTTTCAAATCAATCATGTATTATCTGCTGATGGGGGCAGAAAGAGCAGGAGCAGGCTGCCGGGGTCTGCTACCGATTCTGCTGGGCTCACAGTATTTCAGGCCTGCCGACCCCTTACAATCCGTCCTTTCATCTCTGCCACAAGATAATACCAAGCACTAATCTATTGACAAATACAACCTACCAAAATCGCATACTTCTAATGTGCCTGGCCCTTTAAAAAAAAAAAGTTGGCTTAAAGGCGATGTGCAAGAATAGGGAGGGGGGGGGGGGGTTGTGTTTGGCTGGGATTCCTAGCGATGACTCCACCACTCTTCTTCTCCAGGCCTGCAACGCTTCATTGACCTCCCTTACTGAAAACATCCGGTTTGACATGGCTGCAGCCAATCGCTGACTGCAGCAGAGACCAAATCCCCTTGCATCATGTGACCATTTGTCATGATCATGGCCACTGATTGGCTGCGACGATGTCAAAGCAGATGTTCATAGTGAGGGAGCTCAGAGTTGCATGTCAGGCCTGGAGGAGAAGAAGCGGGGAGCCAGCGCCAGGAATCAGCCAGGTAAGCTTGTACCTGGTCTGGCCAACTGGGGCCACTCCCCCCAATTCTTGCAAAGCCCTTTAAGTACTTAGACAGTTCTCTGTCATGACTTTAATAAAGCACTCAACTGCTCAACTGAGGGACATCCAAAATGACCACCATGACAGCTCCCACAGACCCACTCACCGAGTCTACCTATAACGACAAATCTGCACTGTTCTGAAAGAAGTGATCAATGTAGCTAGGTGGAACTAAAGAGGTTTGGCAATCAGGGGTGTAGAAAGCTGGCTAATACCTAAACGGACCACCATGACAGCTCCCTTTGGACACGGTTTTGGCGTCTTAGTAGAATGCTCAATGACAAATCTGTATTGTCCTAAAAGAAGTGATCAATGTAGCTAGGTGGAACTAAAGAGGTTTGGCAATCAGGGGTGTAGAAAGCTGGCTAATACCTAAACGGACCACCATGACAGCTCCCTTTGGACACGGTTTTGGCGTCCTAGTAGAATGCTCAATGACAAATCTGTATTGTCCTAAAAGAAGTGATCAATGTAGCTAGGTGGAACTAAAGAGGTTTGGCAATCAGGGGTGTAGAAAGCTGGCTAATGCGTAAACTGACCACCATGACAGCTCCCTTGGACACGGTTTTGGCGTCCTAGTAGAATGCTCAATGACAAATCTGTATTGTCCTAAAAGAAGTGACAAGTGTAGCTAGGTGAAACTAAAGAGGTTTGCCAATCAGGGATCTGGTAAAGCTGGCTGATATCTAAACGGACCACCATGACAGCTCCCTCGGATCCAGTCACTGTGTCTTACTAGAATGCTCATTGACAAATTTGGAGTGTCCTTGAAGACGTGATCGCTGTAGCTAGGGGAAACTAAACAGTATTGGCAATCAGGAGTGTGGGAAAGCTGGCTGATATTTAAACTGACCACCATGATAGCTCCCTCCGACCAGGCCACTGCATCTTCCTAGAATGCTTAATGACAAATCTGCATAGTTCTTGAAGAAGTGATGAACGTAGCTAGGTGGAACTAAGGAGGCTTGCCAATGAGAGGTCTAAGAAAGCTGTGTGACAATGTCACCAAGAAATGGCTAAAATAATTTTTAACTACTTACGAGGACAACAAAGAAAAGGCAAAAAACATACATAAATAAGAAATAATTAGCATTTTTTCTTATTTCATATTTTCTTTTTATTTTATGAATTTCACTGAAAATTATACACCTTCACTCTATTGGATATTGAAATTTATTTTGCGCCATTTATTATAAAACAATAACCTAAGCTGCATAGGCATAATTGGAATATCTCCCCCTAGTGGCCAGAACACCGTGAAATATATAGATCATAATATTTATAAGCCACATTTTCCCGTTCTGATAAAAAAAAAAAGATTTAAAAAAAAAAGATTAAAAAAAAAGGAAGGAAAAAATTTGTTTGAAAAAAACGGATTAGGGCAAAAAATCCTGGTCAAGAAAGTGCAGGTCATCAAAAGCCACCCCTGACGAATGGGTAGCTAGGCTCAGACAAACTGAACTTTAACTCAAGACCCACGATGTACCGCAGCAGAAACTCTTCATTATAGGGAAGGTTCTTGGACTCGGACTTACAAAACAGGAAGCTGTCTTTGTTGTCCAGCGCGAAACGCGTGAGTCACTACATTAGGACAGAGCACTACAAGACCCTGAGTGTGTTAAGTATGTATGTGGTGAGGAGGGCAGCCAAAGAACGTCAAAGACCAGCCGTCTCCACAAATTGTTCTCCGCTGCGCACTCCATTGTTTTTGAGTAGAGGAATTTTACACTTGCCGTCCCAAAAATAGCCGACGCGCGGTTTAAAAATAGCTTTTCCACTGTAAGGTTCTCAGGCCAGGAAAAGCCTGAGAGAGAGCAAGGGGGGGAGAAAAAAATAAAAGTTGGAACGGGTCAGATTCCCGAAATGTGTTTTGGAAAAGCAGATGGGAGAGACCAGCAATGCAACATGGAGGGGAACGCCCACTGCTGTGTACAGACGCACTGTATAACGGTACTTGCACACTAGCGTTAAGGTTTTCCGGTATTGAGTTCCGTCATAGGGGCTCAATACCGGAAAAAAACGCATCAGTTTTATCCTAATGCATCCTGAATGGAAACCAATCCGTTCAGGATACATCAGGAAGTCTTATGTTCCTTCCCTTTCACGGTATTTGCCCGGAGAAAATACCACAGCATTTCCGAATCCGGCAGGCAGTTCTGGCAACGAAACTGCCTGCCAGATCCTTCTAATACTAGTGTGAAAGTACCCTAACCCCTTATAAAGGATGAAAATCCATTAAAAGTCTACCAAACGTTATATCTCAGCCCATAGGGAGCAGTATTATAGTAGTTATATTCCTGTACATAGGAGGCAGTATTATAGTAGTTATATTCCTGTACATAGGAGGCAGTATTATAGTAGTTATATTCTTGTACATAGGAGCAGTATTATAGTAGTTATATTCTTGTACATAGGGGGCAGTATTATAGTAGTTATATTCTTGTACATAGGAGCAGTATTATAGTAGTTATATTCCTGTACATAGGAGGCAGTATTATAGTAGTTATATTCCTGTACATAGGAGGCAGTATTATAGTAGTTATATTCTTGTACATAGGAGACAGTATTATAGTAGTTATATTCTTGTACATAGGAGCAGTATTATAGTAGTTATATTCCTGTACATAGGAGCAGTATTATAGTAGTTATATTCTTGTACATAGGAGGCAGTATTATAGTAGTTATATTCTTGTACATAGGAGCAGTATTATAGTAGTTATATTCTTGTACATAGGGGGCAGTATCATAGTAGTTATATTCTTGTACATAGGAGGCAGTATTATAGTAGTTATATTCCTGTACATAGGAGGCAGTATTATAGTAGTTATATTCCTGTACATAGGAGGCAGTATTATAGTAGTTATATTCTTGTACATAGGAGCAGTATTATAGTAGTTATATTCCTGTACATAGGAGGCAGTATTATAGTAGTTATATTCTTGTACATAGGAGCAGTATTATAGTAGTTATATTCTTGTACATAGGAGGCAGTATTATAGTAGTTATATTCTTGTACATAGGAGCAGTATTATAGTAGTTATATTCTTGTACATAGGAGGCAGTATTATAGTAGTTATATTCTTGTACATAGGAGCAGTATTATAGTAGTTATATTCCTGTACATAGGAGCAGTATTATAGTAGTTCTATTCTTGTACATAGGAGCAGTATTATAGTAGTTCTATTCTTGTACATAGGAGCAGTATTATAGTAGTTCTATTCTTGTACATAGGAGCAGTATTATAGTAGTTATATTCTTGTATATAGGAGCAGTATTATAGTAGTTATATTCTTGTATATAGGAGCAGTATTATAGTAGTTATATTCTTGTACATAGGAGCAGTATTATAGTAGTTATATTCTTGTACATAGGAGCAGTAATATAGTAGTTATATTCTTGTATATAGGAGCAGTATTATAGTAGTTATATTCTTGTACATAGGAGGCAGTATTATAGTAGTTATATTCTTGTACATAGGAGCAGTATTATAGTAGTTATATTCTTGTACATAGGAGCAGTATTATAGTAGTTATATTCTTGTACATAGGAGCAGTATTATAGTAGTTATATTCTTGTATATAGGAGCAGTATTATAGTAGTTATATTCTTGTACATAGGAGGCAGTATTATATTAGTTATATTCTTGTACATAGGAGCAGTATTATAGTAGTTATATTCTTGTACATAGGGGCAGTATTATAGTAGTTATATTCTTGTACATAGGAGCAGTATTATAGTAGTTATATTCTTGTACATAGGAGCAGTATTATAGGAGTTATATTCTTGTACATAGGAGCAGTATTATAGTAGTTATATTCTTGTATATAGGAGCAGTATTATAGTAGTTATATTCTTGTACATAGGAGGCAGTATTATAGTAGTTATATTCTTGTACATAGGAGCAGTATTATAGTAGTTATCTTCTTGTACATAGGAGGCAGTATTATAATAGATATATTCTTGTACATAGGAGGCAGTATTATAGTAGTTATATTCTTGTACATAGGAGGCGGTATTATAGTAGTTATATTCTTGTACATAGGAGCAGTATTATAGTAGTTATATTCTTGTACATAGGAGCAGTATTATAGCAGTTATATTCCTGTACATAGGAGCAGTATTATAGTAGTTATATTCTTGTACATAGGAGCAGTATTATAGTAGTTATATTCTTGTACATAGGAGGCAGTATTATAGTAGTTATATTCTTGTACATAGAAGGCAGTGTTATAGCAGTTATAATTATGTACTAAGGGGTATTTATTGCAGTTACCAACTTGTAAACTATACAGAGAAAGTTAACATGACAGTAAAATTCAATATGAAAAAATAAATAAAATGTGTGCCCTTTACCCTGGACTGATATACCCAGCAAAGGTGAGCAAGTAAAGACAAGCAGTTTTAATATGCATGAACTGTTGAAGATAGAGGAGTGTAAGTTGCACATTAGCGCGTGACCCTCCGTGCAAGTGCTGCAATTCACAAGAACACCCGTTCACGACTACACCACGTCTAATTATGCTGGTGTTGCTCCATCTGCTAATTAAAAATCTGCAGATCTATCTTTAGCGAGGGGAAACAACACTACCTGTGTGATTGAAAAGCGAAGGATGACATTACTGAGACAGTGCTTTATTCTAAGCACCTGATCAAGATCAAAGAGGAAGTAGTGGCTGCTATGTTTTAAAAACAGCGCCACATCTGCCTGCAGGTTGTGTCTGGTACTGCACCAAAGCCAAAAAACGACAACTGGAGTGAAGTAGACATAATAGATGCAATGTCTGTCTGAGGAAGTGTGTAATTCTGGAATCTAAGAAAGTTCGGTGAGGACTAATAGGGTCACCGTACAGCTCTTACGGGGTCTTGCTTTTCTATGCAGCACTCTGATATCCGACCACATCCTTGTACTTCTTCTGAACCTTACACCTCTGGGTTCTTAGCACTTCCCTTCCTGAAATCTACTTCCTTTCTGTAATTAGCTACATCCCACGGAGCCGGGTAACAAAATCCCCATAAACACAGAGCTCAAAACAGGCGGGTGATGAGGAAGCCACACAAGGATCCCCAAGCTTCACTAAGGAATGAGGAACAGTATGCCACCCCTTATATTAAAGAGCATCTGTCAGCAGCATCAACCTTGTAGAGTTGATCCTGCTGATTAAAACGATACCCGCCTTGCGAAAATCGGTTGCAGCATTCCAGAGAAAACAGACTTTTATTCTTTAGAGAAATGAGGGCTTGAAGGCGGAGCCCAGACTCCAAGCTTTCCTGTGCTGGCCACACCCCTCAGTGTGCTGAAGCCCTCACTGGTTTCAAGAATAAAAGTATGTTTATCGGGAACGCCAGAAGCGATTTTCACCAGACAGGTATCAATTTAATCAGCGAGATCAGCCCTATCTGGAGATATTCTTGGTTAATAGGGTTGATTTTTATGATAGATCCACTTTAACTCTTCAAAAAGCTAAGCTTTGTTTATTATTACAATCTGACAGGTTAGGGCAAAATCTATCATTACAGCAAATGGTAAAGGCAAGCAGTTTTACCTGGCTGTCCTGACTCTCTCAACCACCACACCACTTGTTAAAGGGAATTTATATTATTTTACATGAAGCACACGACGGACATTGAAATCTTCCAAAAAAAGAAAAAGTAATAACACCTTAAGTAACTGATTGGATTTCCCTTTAAAAAGTAAACTACCCGCAAAATTTACCCTGACACGGCCTGAACGCTTTGCTAAGAACACAGAGAAAACACAAATGTTGAACGTACAAAATTATCATTTTTAAACACATTTTTATGACCGAGTCATCAAGTCAAAGGCTGAAATGCAGATTCTTATATTTGTAGATAGTAACAAATATTTGATAAAACAACCAGCTCCAAAAATTCTGGCAGGAATGTTATTTTGAAAGGCTATTAAGAAGAAAAATAATATTTCTGCCGCAAACAGCGTAAAAAAAAAAATACAGGTGGATAGTTTTGATTTTTTGAAAGGACGATCTATTTCGTATTTAGTTTAGTTTTTGTAAATTTATTGATTTGCGCTTTTTTTTGCCATGTTGTCTTACTGGAATTTGTCCGCTCCTATTTTTAAAAAAATATGTCGGGCCCTGTATTTAAAGAAAAATAAAAAAATATTGGGAAAAAAAAAAAAAGAAATTTGAAACATATTTTTCTGTAGCCCAATGAAAACATATATATAAAATTAATGATGAAGTAAAGTTTTAAAGGGGTTGTCCCATTACAAGTTAGGTCTTGTTCACATCTCCATCAAGCAGATCAGGCACAAATGCCGGCTGTTGGCAGGACAAAAAATCGTTGCGTGCAACGTTTTTTGTCCGTCCGTACCTCAGCATTTATGTCGCAAGGTGGTCGAATCACTGGCGGACCTCATTACAATGAATGGGGATCCGGTGGCGATCAAGAGATGATGAGGTCCCCACCTATCATGTGAACCAGTCCCGTGTTCCACAGGGCGCGTCCGCCGCACATTCCAACAGAGGAACATGGGCCCGATTCTCGTTATCAGGAGCCCTAGCTAAGATTAGACACAAATAGTGGATAGGGGACAGGTTGTTGGAATCGGACATCCCCTTTAAGAACCTAAAAAGTTTTATACTTGGATTACTAAGGCAGGTTATAAATATTGGACCTGTCAAAATATAATAGTAATAAGTAGCAGAGTTGATTTTTTTATGTCCTATAGATTAGGGGAATGTAAAGAGTAAGATAAAGGCAAAAAAATACATATACAAATATATAAAATAATACATTCATCAATAAAGAAAATAACAAAAATAATAAATAGATAATATAATAAAATAATAAATACAAGATGAAATAAAACTAATTAAATCAAATAATACATAATAAAATAAAATAAATACATAATAAAATAAAAGTACAAAAGTATAAAAAAGGTAAAATAAAATAAAGATTGTGATTAGGGAATGTAAAGAGTAAGATAAAGGCAAAAAAATACATATAAAAATATATAAAATAATACATTCATCAATAAAGAAAAAAAAATACATAATAAAATACATAATATAATAAAATAATAAATACAAGATTAAATAAAACAAATTAAATCAAATAATACATAATAAAATAAAATAAATACATAATAAAATAAAAGTACAAAAGTATAAAAAAGGAAAAAAGGTAAAACAAAAAAAAAAGATTGTGATTAGGGAATGTAAAGAGTAAGAAAAAAATACATATAAAAATATATAAAATAATACATTCATCAATAAAGAAAATTAAAAAAAGCATAATAAAATAATAAATACAAGATTAAATAAAACAAATTAAATCAAATAATACATAATAAAATAAATACATAATAAATAAAAGTAAAAAAAAGGAAAAATAAAAAGACTGTGATTAAAAGAAATATTCTAGGGTTCCCAGGCTTACCTACGTGACCCTTGATGTTTACAGGTCTTTGTTGGGGTACGTTCCAGCACAGGAGGACACCCTCCCAAAATAACTCCCCCTTTTTGTGTGTTTTATACGGTTTCTAAAGCCAACTGTTTATTTTCCAGCGATATTAATACTGTCGTGAGGAGTAGAGGGAATTCTGGAGCCCCGCAGCCTGACTACGGGCAGTTTACTGCCTTCAGCAGCCAAGGAGGGGGGGGAGGTTTGAATTTGTGGCTGGGCCAGAGTTGTACACCGTCTTTATTGAACTAAACCAGGATCTGGACGGAGCGGGGAGACCACAGGGCCCAACTTATTAAGGCCAAAAAAAGAGCTTCATTCACCCCCAGCCGGTAAAGGTTATGCGAGAGCCGCTGTATACACACACATACAATTCCTATTCACCGGATGAATACAAGGCGGCCCACAGATCCAGAAAAAGGGCCATTTTCCCCTTTAAGGACCATGCGGTACCTAAATGGGTCCATATGCCCTTCACCCAATAGAGAGTGGATGATCCCAAGACGACTTGTAAGATCTGGCTGTAATGCCGGGCCCACAAGGTACACCGTAGGATCTGCCCACAGAGGCCAACAGACATTTCTGCCTGATTAAAGTACAAGCGATATGGTTCCCGGACAGTTATTTTGATGGGTGGGGGGTGTACGCTGTGGGCAGGGGAAAAATGAGAATGGATCAAACACAGCATCATTGCATTGCTCCAGAAGGGACCACGAATCTTAAAGGAATTGTCCTGGATCAGAAAAAAGGGTATGATTTTACCTGATACTGTAGCTCATCTGCAATCTCGTGAAGGGTGTAATACCAGACAGAGACCATGCACAAGAGGGGCGCTGTTTACCCCTTTTTTCTAATGACAGAAACTCTCAGAGAATAATCGCTTATACAGTAGGAAAAGCGTGACACCCGCGCACATGAACGAGTAGACACGGACTACCATGTGAGCAATTAACCTGCTAACGGCCGTCACAGATTATCTGGCGCTGAGCTGCTGTATCTTATCCAGTGGATGCAATGCAGTCCTCAATCATGGCGCTCCTGGTGTCACCAAGGGACATCCCCCATGATGCCCCGAAGATAACAGAGACGACATGCAGGAATCATCCACCGCCAGGGATTGCCATATACTGCACAGAAATGGGAAAACTGGAAGCTGCTCTGCCCAGCATGCTTAACCAAGTACAGGACTCCACCAAGAGAATAGTGAGTGCAGCTCTGGAGTATAATACAGGATGTAACTCAGAAACAGTACAGGATAAGTGATGTATGTACACAGTGACTCCACCAGCAGAATAGTGAGTGCAGCTCTGGAGTGTAATGCAGGATGTAACTCAGGATCAGTACAGGATAAGTAATGTATGTACACAGTGACTCCACCAGCAGAATAGTGAGTGCAGCTCTGGAGTATAATACAGGATGTAACTCAGCATCAGTACAAGATAAGTAATGTATGTACACAGTGACTGCACCAGCAGAATAGTGAGTGCAGCTCTGGAGTATAATACAGGATGTAACTCAGGATCAGTACAGGATAAGTAATGTATGTACACAGTGACTGCACCAGCAGAATAGTGAGTGCAGCTCTGGAGTATAATACAGGATGTTACTCAGGATCAGTACAGAATAAGTAATGTATGTACACAGTGACTGCACCAGCAGAATAGTGAGTGCAGCTCTGGAGTATAATACAGGATGTAACTCAGGATCAGTACAGGATAAGTAATGTATGTACACAGTGACTTCACCAGCAGAATAGTGAGTGCAGCTCTGGGGTATAATACAGGATGTAACTCAGGATCAGTAAAGGATAAGTAATGTATGTACACAGTGACTTCACCAGCAGAATAGTGAGTGCAGCTCTGGAGTATAATACAGGATGTAACTCAGGATCAGTAAAGGATAAGTAATGTATGTACACAGTGACTCCACCAGCAGAATAGTGAGTGCAGCTCTGGAGTATAATACAGGATGTAACTGGGGATCAGTACAGGATAAGTAATGTATGTACACAGTGACTGCACCAGCAGAATAGTGAGTGCAGCTCTGGAGTATAATACAGGATGTAACTCAGGATCAGTACAGGATAAGTAATGTATGTACACAGTGACTGCACCAGCAGAATAGTGAGTGCAGCTCTGGAGTATAATACAGGATGTAACTCAGGATCAGTACAGGATAAGTAATGTAATGTATGTACACAGTGACTGCACCAGCAGAATAGTGAGTGCAGCTCTGGAGTATAATGCAGGATGTAACTCAGGATCAGTACAGGATAAGTAATGTATGTACACAGTGACTGCACCAGCAGAATAGTGAGTGCAGCTCTGGAGTATAATACAGTATGTAACTCAGGATCAGTACAGGATAAGTAATGTAATGTATGTACACAGTGACTGCACCAGCAGAATAGTGAGTGCAGCTCTGGGTATAATACAGGATGTAACTCAGGATCAGTACAGAATAAGTAATGTATGTACACAGTGACTGCACCAGCAGAATAGTGAGTGCAGCTCTGGAGTATAATACAGGATGTAACTCAGGATCAGTACAGGATAAGTAATGTATGTACACAGTGACTGCACCAGCAGAATAGTGAGTGCAGCTCTGGAGTATAATACAGGATGTAACTCAGGATCAGTACAGGATAAGTAATGTATGTACACAGTGACTGCACCAGCAGAATAGTGAGTGCAGCTCTGGAGTATAATACAGGATGTAACTCAGGATCAGTACAGGATAAGTAATGTATGTACACAGTGACTGCACCAGCAGAATAGTGAGTACAGCTCTGGAGTATAATACAGGATGTAACTCAGGATCAGTACAGGATAAGTAATGTATGTACACAGTGACTGCACCAGCAGAATAGTGAGTACAGCTCTGGAGTATAATACAGGATGTAACTCAGGATCAGTCAGGATAAGTAATGTAATGTACACATTGACTGCACCAGCAGAATAGTGAGTGCAGCTCTGGAGTAGAATACAGGATGTAACTCAGGATCAGTACAGAATAAGTAATGTATATACAAAGTGTGAAGATAAATTAGATTAATCGTGATCTTGAGGTTTTCTGGACTTCCTGACCCACTGTAAACTCTACAGCAAATGAAGAAAAGTAAAAAAAAAACCCGACCTGTGTTATCACTGTGAATCAGGCCCCAGTGTTACTGGAAGCCAATCTCGGGACACATATCTGCTCCGTCAATAAAAAGCCGCAATATTGTGACTTCTAAGAGAAACTCACCAAGATAACTGAAGGAATCTATTCCTCTAATCCTGCAAATCTCAGGGCACCCAGAATGAAGATCCTGGAATAGATCTTACCAATGGTCAAGCAGCAGAACTACTATGTTTCTTCACACTCTTAAAACGGTGTCCTTCTGCCCAAGGAGTCTACAAAATAGCCTGTAACCTAAGCCCCTCCCATTAACGAGTCCCATCGGCCATAAAGTAGAGAAACAGGTCCTGGGTAGGTGGGGCTTACTCATTCTAGCCTCTGCTAAGAAAAGCCAAAAGGTGGGTGGGGCTTAGCCTTCCTTGCATCTGACAGGAAGAGCCCAATGTGGGCAGGGCTTAGTCTTCTTTGACTCTGGCAGTAAGAGCCCAAGGTGGGTGGGGCTTAGTCTTCTGTGCCTTTACCAGGAAGAGCCCAAGGTGGGTGGGGCCTAGTCTTCCATGCCTCTGGCAGAAAGAGCCCAAGGTGGGTGGGGCCTAGTCTTCCATGCCTCTGGCAGAAAGAGCCCAAGGTGGGTGGGGCCTAGTCTTCCATGCCTCTGGCAGAAAGAGCCCAAGGTGGGTGGGGCTTAGTCTTCCTTGCCTCTCACAGAAAGCCCAAGGTGGGTGGGGCTTAGTCTTCCTTGCCTCTGATTGGTCAGGACCATCAGACCAGCACAGAGTAACACAACTTCTGCCATGATAAGGGCAAATGTTACAGAGGACAATTACCTTTGTGCCATCTGACAATTTCTCCCATTTGCTTCCCCAGGGCACGCTGGGCATCCCATGGCATCAACACTGGTGCTGCCCTAAGCTAAAACACAAGAGGAAAGCCGGCAGCCAGGAAGAAGTCAAAGCTTTAAGCCGTGATTATCCTACAAGGTGGAAAATTCCTCTCCTCAGGCAGGATGAGGATGTGACAACAGTTATACTAAATAACGAGGTCATCACCGGGCGTAGCGGAGACAGACTGACACCTCGGCTAAGAGGGTGCCCACCCAGATTAAGCCCTGGGGTTATTTAGTCATTTTCTATATTTATCTTCTGGTCAGTTCCAGCTGCTCATTACTCCTCATTTCTACCACGTGTGTTGCTATGGTGTTCTGTCCCTAGTAACTGTTACCAAGGAAGCAAATGTTGAATGCTTGTTGCTATGGAAAGCAGAACAGAGGAACTTCTTGATTACTTGAGGCGCCAGGAAAATGAGATCCGAAGACAGGAAAGTTGAAAGGGCAATGACAGCAAATGTCAAGGTTTCTGACAAGTGAAATTTCTTGTGGATGTACATCCCCTTTAAGAAAGTCGGAAACACCATTTAGACTGACTACGTGGAGGGGAGGGGAGGTTAGAGATGGAGCACGAAACACAAGGAGCCACCAGCTCTTCCTGACAGGAGATTCCCGGCAACGACAGGAGCCCCACTGAGTCCCTATTCACTTGGCTGACTTCCGCACGCTGCTCTGAAGGGTCTTGTCTTTCAGATCAGCCCAATTAAACGCCCGCTCGTCTGTCAATTGCCATTGTGAGGCTTTACATGTGCAAATGGCATGACAAGTGCTGTCACCGCGCTCCAAAAAACGGGCCTGATACAGGACGCGCGTGGCGAACAGGAGCCCGACTCGTGTTCCGGAGTGTGTCGCTGGAAGGTCAGGGGTCACCATGGCCAAGGGATGCCTAATTAAAGGGATAGTAATCAAAGCTTATAGAGGGGCTTGGACCTGTTTGATCCTATATGAAGTAGGTCACGGGCATTAGAGTGCCAGCTCCTATGGAACGTTACGTGAGCAGGACAAGTTTTTGAATATTGAATATTTTTCACAGACGTAGACAATTAAGGGTCTGGCTCAGTGGGTAAGAGCACTGTGATCGAGCATGGACAGCAACTACTCTAACACTCCTAGCCGGCAGGCACACTTCGCCGCAGGGCCACTGGCGTTTGGTTGCCAGAAGACAGGCGGAGCCTACCTGTGGAGGAGAGCCGGCCAATCAGAACTGGCACTTACACAATAAGTTTCCTGATGTCACAGGTCACGTGATGTTGGGGCGTGTCATGTGACCAAGAAGCAGGCATAGCATGGCCTATTTAAAAAAAAAAGGCAACCTCCTACATTACTGACTTCTGGATACCTTACCCCTGATTTGTACCCTGACTCTGACTCTTTGGACTTGACGAGATACCAGGGATTTGACCCCTGGCTAGCCCTCGTTTCGCTTCCCTGGTTCTGTTTGGATTCAGTTATGGACCATGGCTTGGATTTCTGCACCATTCTGTCACTGGTCCTTTGTTTTTTGACTCCCTGCTTTCCCTTTCCTCATTGGGACCCTGCACTTATTTAGGAAGGGACTACCGTCCAGTTGTGGACCACTGTTTAGGGCGGATTGTGCAAATAGTTAGGGACAGTGCTGGGCAGGAGTTCAGGACTCAGTGTACCCTACTGGTTTTTATCCATGGAGGAAGAGATAGGGTGGGTGGGAGTGAGACAAACGCATTGAAGTCCTATCCACCTTTATGGCAGCACCTCGGAAAAGACGGGACACGGTCCCCCCCCAACTGACCAGAAACTGAATGGGGCTAAAATTTTGGGTGTCAAACATTGGATAATGGTTTTGTGATTGAAAAAAATACCACCCCCATAAAAAAATTAAATATTGCATCACATGACCGCACGTGCAGCCCTAATTCTTCACACCAGAGCATAAGGGTGGGAGGCAATGACTTGGCTCTGGCGGGGGTTAACATCGCACCTCACATCACACTATGGAGAGATATCAGAGGAGACAAACTACTTCCTCCGGTGTTCTCACCTCCCCCGGAACCAAGCTGGGGGCTCCTCGTTAACATGCATTCATCTGCATAAAATGGTCTGAAGCCTCTGGGAACCTCCCATGATGCTCAGCAGCCGCACGCTCACTGATGGGGGGGCAGCTACAGTATATATAGCCTTTTCACATGCCATGATATTATTACCGGGCAGGCCAGACATAGCAGTTTGTGTACTGTACTGAGTATATCATTGGTCCACCCGCAGTCCTATGTAAAACTTAAGGTGCCCCCCCCCCCCTCCCAAGAGCAGGCTCCTGTGCCAATAGGCTTCCCACTTCAAAGGTCAGCTTATTACAGATTACGCCTGTCTTCTAAAAAGGGGCCATGAAAACATTGCAGGCCACTTCAAACAGCAGCAAATGAAAGCCCTGTCGTAGCGAGGGGCGCGGGGTGGCAGCAGCCGAGCCGGGGACTGGATTCCAGTTATAAAACGTCTTCCATCTCATCCCTCACCAGGACACCATGTTCCCACCGAGGAGCCAGACTACCAAAAAGTTCCAGCGGCAAACGAGACGGGAATTATTTCTACCCCTTACCGGGCAGCTACCGGGCCACTCTTCGGCTGGCGAAAAGGACTACAAGTCCCAGGTGCTGCCAAGAAGAGCACTTATGAAAATATAAAAAAAATGTTTAAAAAATTACAATTCAGGTTATGTTCAGTTGGTGGTTTTTTTCAGCAGGATTTTTTTTTTCTCTCCAGTCCTTCGAGCTAGCAGAAGGAAGCAGAAGAACTACAAGTCCCAGGTGTGGCTGAGAAGAGCACTTATGAGAATATTAAAAATGTTCCTATATTAGGACGGGATGTAGAAGGAAGCTATATTTGATGCTCTGGAGCTACTACTACTCTCATTCCACACCAGATTTCTTCACAGTAAGCATCAGCGGGGTCCGACGCCGAGACGATGGGTAGAGTGGACATGAACATTATTTCTCCACATAAAGCGGATCTGAACCCCCACCCCTGCACAGTCACATGAGGGCTATCTGGACCCCCCAAGTGTCACCTCAGAGTAAGGACAGAGCAGAACCTGTGTCATAAAAAAAAAAAATTCTATATATAATAAAAATTTAAAAAAAGTTAAAATATAAAGAAAAGCTAGGCGAAAAAGAAAACGTAAATCTAAAATAAAGCATCTAAAAATTCTATTAAAAAAAAATTTGAGAGAGAATAGCAATACAAAAGTATAAAATAATATCTGTGAAGCATAACATAACAAATACATCTAAAATTTACAATAATAAATTATAAAGAATTTAAAAGTTAAAATAAACAAAAAAGTAAAAAAAATAAAAAAGTTAAGACTAATTTCCTTGCTTGCAGGCAGTGATGCCTTTCAGTGCAGCGGGTTACTTAGTAAAACACTGCGGCTTACCTTGGCAGCGTGTATGCCATGTGAGAGACGGGCGGCCTGCGTGGTGGAGCGAGCTCTCCTGCTAATGACAGGGAGCACGGCGCCCCCAAGCAGGAAGCATGCTACGTTCCAGGTTCTTGTCAACCCAATCAAGTGCTGGCAGCCTAAGGATATCATGTCTTCCGCTCACTTCTTTTGTTTTGTGTATGCCGAGACATGATCGTCCCCTCCCCCCCCCCCCCTTTCCACCACCCCAGCCCCCCATGACTATAGGAAGCTGCCAGCTCTCACACTTAGCTATATTTCTGAGTTGACTTTAATGAAGTCTCCTCCTCCTCCTCCGAAGATGGCATAGCTTTCAAAAAATTCCTTCGCTTTTCCTCCAGCGTATATCATCTAACACCCCCCCACCCCCACACACACCTTTTAAATGGAAAGTAGCAAAAGTGACAACGCCACATCAGAGACTCGACAAAAACGGAGGTACCGCTACCCCCAATAATACATTTATGCATGGACCCCACCGGCACGACATCAATAACCTGCCCATAAAGGGTTAACGGGAGTCAGGCATGTCTAGTATATCCCCCCGATAGGGGCAAAAAAAAAAAAAAAAGGGGGGTTTTCAGGTTTAAAAAAAAGAAATACAATTTTTTCATATACACTACTGGGGAATTCAGGGTTAATAAAGAGGTGGTGGGGGTCCTCAATTCAGGATCCTGATTTATCCAGAAAGAGAGTCTCTGGAGGACCAGACAACCCCCAGAGGTATGAATGAGCAGTGTGTAATGCTCTATAGAGCCTGTGGTGGCGCTGTAGGGAAACTCAACCCTTACTACCAGGATGATCGCATGGAGATCGCAGCAGTGTGATCGCCCGATTATCAAGGGGCCTCTCTAATAAGTCGGGATCAAAAAGCGGAGGACCCCTTTATCTGGGCACAGTATGGTGGAATTGCTCCTTCATGGCTTCCTAGGACATAAAAAAAAGTTACAACGCAGGTGCCACCGTGGGCATAATATGGTGTGGCAACGTTACGCTCATGTGACAGGCCGCCATATCAAGAGAGGGGGCAGAATTCACACACAAATGGGTAGAGAAAACCCCTTTAAACACTAAGGGAGGAGCTTTCTGCGACAGCCAATCAGGTCTCTGCTTTCGTTTAAGAAACCGGATGACTGATAGGTTGCCGTGGGCAACGACAACACATTAGTTCTAAAAGGTGCTGTATAAAGAAATAGGTGATACGATGCCCGGTTGGCGTGTAGATGTAGATACGGGGGGGGGGGGCGTCATCTATTGTACGTAAAGATAAACCAGCCGCGGCAGCGCGCGTTTCCTGTCGCCCCCCCATTCTCTAGTTATCGTGCTTCACTTAGAGCCAGACACAAACTGATAGCGACATGCTCAGCACATGGATACCGTGAACCCGTCTCCATGGCGACTATCACCACGCAACAGCTCCAAGGTCTTGGACTCCTTGATGCTCCAAGAGGTGGGAAAGGCAGAGGCATGACAGCGGGAACGAGCGGCAGAACCTCCGGGGAGCCCACCCCGGCGTGGAGGTGTCGCAGCCCCGGGGCTATTAACCCTTTATCAGAGCCCAGGAAAGGAAAAAAGGAGATAAATACAAATAAAAAAACATAATTTTATAATATATATATAAAAATTAAGAACTGAATAACTAATGACTATGTTCTCCAAACTACTCCAAAATTACCCCCCCCCCCACCAAAAAATAAAAAAAATTACATTATTTTTGTGTTTTTTAATGTATTTTACATAGAGAAGATGAGACTGATGCTTCGGAGCCATTGTGTGTCCCATGTGGCCTTGGGACTCCCCCCTCAAGCCCCAGGGCCGCAGTGCGACCCTTTAATACGCCCCCTGGCGCCCGCACATATGGCATACGCAGTCCTGGATTTGAGAGGAGGGCTATTATATACATACACACATATGCATGGCTCCCTTGGCTTAGGCTCTGTTCACACTTGCGGTTGCGCTATGTTTTTTGCCTCAAGAATAGCGCCATCTGCGGCCATTGAAAATACAGCCCCCCGCTTAGAAACCTGACAGACCCCATGATAAGTCAATGGGCCTTGTTATCATCAGACGTCATGCCACGTGTCCAAGTATAGTTGCACAGAGGCAACATGGCGGCGGCGTGGATAGAACATGGAGTGCCGCCCCAGCTGAGGTCTAGCCACCGAGATGCAATAACGGGGCAAATAATTGGGGCTAGGGTGCCCCTTTCCTCTCGTCTACAGAAATGGCTGCCATCATCCTGCTCATCCATGATACCGCCATGCTATCGACACTGAATACTGCTAAGCATATGACCGCGGTAGAACAGGCTCAGAGACACAGTCCATGTCTTGACGGCTGGCTGTTGCCAAGGTAACAGACGCAAACCTTGGTGAAAGCGACACGTGTGGGTGGCAGATGCGGAATGACGGGCCAAGACATTCCACCGTCGGCGGGTCAATGCCGCCCTGCTGACAAGCCCACCGGTCTACTTTAAATGTAAATGATTGTAATGGCAGCCATATTGGTGGGTCACCCAGCTTTCACTGAGACCATGCCCGCCAAACCGTTATGCACAGCGCGTCACGCCAGCCGATGACTTAAAATCATTCTGTCACTTTAAAAAGGGGACACAGTCCTAGGTAACCGGCATATGAGGGACGGGGAGAGTTTAATCACACGTCGCCCACGCTGTTTTCTTCCAAGAGCGGTTTTCGCGTTTTTACACAACGGCGTAACGACTGTGCTCCTTCTGTCACAATTCTTGAAGAAAATCTATTGTTCCTTCAAGGAACAAAAAAAATATATAAAAAAAATCATTTAGTTGCTCATATTGTATTAGAGGAAACTGAAAAATGAATAAGGAGGACAGAAATTATGCAAAATATCACCTCATGAGGACGAGGGGAGTCAAGTAAATGGCGGCCATGTTGGCTGTGTCTCAGTCGTATGGTGGGTGTGTCATTCCCAGAATCATCAAATAAAGCTTGTTGACAATGCCTCACTGGAATAAATGACCTGAGCAGCCAATCAGAGACTACCTTTCACTTTGCCTAGGCAATGTCAACAATGAAAGGTGAATTCTGATTGGTTGCCAACGCCAACAAGGCCTCAGTTTCTGTTTCAATCCATGAGGCCCAAAGAATATATACGTAAACTAAGTCATGCCGCCCCCTACAGACAGAGCTACGGAGGGCAGCCATTTTGAGGGTGGGGCAGATATCTTATTTGGCTTGGATTGCATCTCAGCGAGTTATGAATGCAAACCATGTGGTGAGGAGACACTGATGAAACGGTCACCGCAACCAATCACGGTGCAGCTTTCAGTTCGTATTCTGCGCTTGAAAAAAATGAAACCTGTGCTGTGATTGGTTAGCCTGGGCCTTAATTTTAAAACATGGGAATGTGAATGTGGTTGCTAGGGAAGCACTGCCTGACAACCTCCATGGTTTTCCATAGCAACCACACTCTCTCAGAGGACTCAAGGTTGTATCTGACGGCGCCCAATAAAGTTTTTCAAAAACAGTTCACAGAAATGACCATATTTTGGGTAAACGGCGATGATACTGGTTATCGGAAAGCACGGGTTTAGCTGGAGATGGATTCCGGCTACAGCGCCTCCTACCACCAGGTGTTTGAAGAGCGGCCTCCATCGCTCATCTCAATTAGCTTCCTAGGAGGAGAAGGTACAATCTCAGTAAAATCCCACGGAGACTACAAAGAAAAATTGAGGTCTGATTCTGGCAACCTCCCAGAGGGGAGAAATTATGTTCGTGACCTAGATTTCTGCAGATAGCGGATATAAACCGAAGATCTAGACGCGCCGCTCTGCTGCTCCAGCCCTGGCAGAAAATGGATTAGGGCAGAGCCGAAAACCTCCGGGGTTAATATCCATGAGAGTGCGGGGTTCCCGGGCTACGGAACTCAATTACCTCACAAAATGAGCAAAGCAGGCGCCCATTCCGCCAGCGATACTCGTCCAGCGCGTCGGTGGGGGGCTGCACATCAGAGACGTCAATAACGGCCCTCTAGTCTACCGCTGGGAGGCTGGAAACAAAATGGCTTCCAAGTGACGACCGGTCAAAGAACCTGTCGGCGTAAATACTGTATATACAGTAACGTTCCCTCCGTCTGCCTGTTGAAAATCCCGTTGGTGTTTCTTAATTATATATTGCAGCTCATTTAATTGTATACATATCATATTTATTTTATTTTTTTACAACTTTCTCGTACATACTGTAGATACCTTTTTATGATTTTTTTAGATTATAATTTAAAAAAATATATATATAGCACTTATTTTATTTTTCAATTTTATATACCAGTATATAGATAACTGTTAAAAAATGTTTATAGTATACATATATTATAGTATTTCAATTATATGAAGTATTTTAATTATTATTTTATTTGACTATTTGATATATAGATGCATTTTTTAAAATATTTTTATCTTTATATTTTTCCAATATTTTTATTGCTTTAATTACTATGTATATACTTATTCACACACAATTATTTTTATAGAATAATTTTATTTCAGTGATTGCAATTATTGCATTTTTTTTTAACAATTCTCATATAATTTTTATCTAAACAGGGGTTTAACAAAAAGGAAGATCTTTTCAGATTTAAGGGACTTGCGATTCATCGGCCGTGGCAGGGAAAGAGTTAACAGGCACCACTTCAGAGGTAACAGCTGCGCCACCAACCAGGCGCTACTAAATACCAATAGCCAAACATGGACTTCTGTTCTGACGTGGCCTCTGCCAGGTGACGACCCTAAGAGCCCACTCACACTCTGTTACCGTCAACGGGTCTGTGCTATGAGGATCTGAAGGACCAGCATCCTAAGAGGAGAAGATGGCCGCCGTCACCCAGCTTTCCCAGACTACTGAAAGGCAAACCTGTCACCAATTTCCATGGCTAGCTAATGGGCGCCAAGTCAATACCCGCATGGGCTGCCACCCAGCTTTCCCAAATTCCTGAAGTGTGCAAATATGGCTGTTATGACCCGTTTTTGCAAAGGGCAACATCCAGCTTTTCCAGACTGCTGAAAGGCCAGCTAATGGGCACCATGTCAATACCAACATGGGCAGTCGCCCAGCTTTCACAGATTTCCACCTCTTTCCACCTAACAGGAGCCATTACCCTACCAGCCGAGACAGTCATCCAGCTTTCCCAAACTACTGAAAGGCAATTTGGATGCACAAACTGGTAGAGGACACCTCAAGGACATTGACTAGAGTAGGGGGTGGCATGGCCTGTACTATGCTCCAGTGCTAAATGATGTATTTAAATAAAGTAAAGTCAGGGCATGGGAGGAGGTGAGCGGTGGCATCAGCTCCAGCACGGCGGGGTGCCCCTGCTGACACGGGGAGAGGAGCGGAGCGGCAGCCATGTGATATGTTTTCAGCTACAGACAAGGAGAGGCTCTGATTGACTTGCTGCCTCAGCATCTCCTGCTCACTGATCCAGAGTGAAAAAAACACTGGCTGCGAGGAGAAGCCGGAGCCTTGTTTGTCTTTTTGCCGGGCGTCGGGCATGCTACGTTAGGCCAGGAGGTGTGATGGGCATAAAAGGTAAAACGTCTGGTGCCACATCTGAAGGAAAGGGGGGCTTAACAGAGAAAACATAAACCCATTACCGGCCAACGTCCATACGGAAAATAAGCGAGGACATGACTTACAGTGCCCCCAGAGCCATTTGTTTGGCCATCACCCAGCTTTTCTCAAAGTAAGTACCTGGGGGAGAGAGCGCTTATTCTCCTCATGGAGATCCAGCTGGTAAAGACAATGCTCCCTGGGAAAAAATATATGCAAATGAGCTCTCCCACTATAAGGAACTAAACTGTCTCTCCAGTGCCACCTATAGGCAGCTGCTCTGTAAGTCAATGTGTCCTATTTATGACTGGGATTTCAGCCAAACCAAGGACTGCTGTTTTTCATCATAATTTGTCCACCAGGGGGCTCCACTCCTAGGAATCACACACACACATACAGCCTGAATTGGCCAGGACTGTCACTGCAAATTTGAGACTATGAGTGGGGTGCGGCTGGAAGATTGAGGAATACCATAGCAATCATTTGGCTAGACCCTAGGCTTCACAGGGGTCCCCAGAATCACTATGCATGGCTGAATGAAGTGTTTCTCTATGACTACCCCTGATACCTAGGGAGATGCCTCCGTGACCTTCTGAAGGTCACCACGTCCTCTATACTAGATGAAATGGAGTGAAGAGGACAACGAACAGATGCGTAATAAAGCAATTTCACCAGATGATGGGGAAGAGGGGGGAGTTGGGGGCCCCCCATCGGGAGGGGGGGGTGGTAAACTTCACCCACTGCACACATCCCATTCACACAGTACCTCTTTTCACAGCTCGTGCCAGCACAGGGCTGGGCAGCCGCTGAGACAGAAGTGGACAGCTGCCTCTCAGCTGCCGCCTGTCACCGTTCCATCCATTTAAAAAAAAAAAACACACACACACAAAAAACCTGTCTATTCTACACCCTTGAGAGGTTAACCCTTCTTCTGCCACGCAGCTCCACCAGGGTGGCAAAATCTTCTTCATGATACCAAGCACAATACGATGGGTAACCGCAATCATTGAGTCTATGGCAATGGCATGGTCAACTGGAAAAGTTATCAAAAATATATATATTTTTTAAATCTATTTTGGTTGATTGTGATGGACACTGGATTCTAGCTTATGGGTAAAATGTTGCCGACTATGGCTGACTTAAAGGGAAATTCCATCAGATCACACGGTGGAGCCTGCTGGATAACGCCTAAACAAACCTGGATCTAGTGGGACATTGTGAGGCCTTCATATCTACAAGACCAACAGCTCCCATATCTCATCTACCTGGACTGAAATAAATTTAAGGAGGAGAGGAGGGATAGACAGCCACACCTACATTTTTAGAGGTTGAATAGAGTTGCCCTTTTAAGAGGTGCGCACACTTTACTCCACAGCCTCACTCTTGGTCTACAGACCACCATCTTGGACACACGTCTCCCTACGGGGATTAGATACAGCGAACAATACACTTTTCTACAAGGACAGACAATTTTTTCGGAGTAGACATCACACAGGCTAGTAAGTGACATGAGATACGGCATAGACTTTCACAGTAGTATGGCATCTGGGCCGATGAGCCTCTTCACAAGTATTTTACACGTAAACACAATTGACCTCATCCTCGAGGCAGATCCGTCAATAATTCTGTACAGACTTCACAAAAAATTTCCCTACTGTGGACACCATTAAAAGGATTCCAATTTATGGACTACAGGTCTTCCTGGCCGATCTCCATCTGTTTAAATAAAGTTTATTGAAGGACGTCCAGGCCGAGCTTTCATTCTGTGACCTATAAGGCCTTGTCTCAAAAAGGTCTTGGAGGAAAAATACATTTTGTAGCCCATAGCAACCAACCCAGAGTTGAAAAAGAAATCTAAACCCTGATTAGTTAGACAGCAAGATCACAGTCTTGAGGCCTACAGAGGGTGATCACTTCCTGGGCTTTTGTCAATAAACTTTATTTGTATGACTGTCCATCAGAACAACTTGGTAATCCAGCACCTGTAGATAGAAGCGGCCAACACTACTGCAGTTACAGTTTATGTGGTTGGGGGGGGGTTGTACTGCGGACCTGTATTGACTGAAGATCTGTGCAAGGATAAAGCAGTTCCTTCAAAAAGTGCCAAGAGCTGAGGATTTGTGTTTAACACCAGAAGCAGAAAAAAGGAACTAAGATGCATGCTGTATACACGCACTAAGGCCTCGCACAGCACCGCTTCCTCTGTTAAAGGGTGGGGGAGGGCCATCGCATACAGAAGTATACTGGGGGGGATTGGACACGGGTGACAGGGTGAGTATACTATGGGATTCAGATGGACATAGTTGTATCTATCGATACTTCACAGACACTCCCCACCGGTTTAGGGCCTAGTAATGACTTGGATCCAAGAGGTAAAGTAAACTGTAGAAGTAGGATTATTTTAAAGGTCTCAATAAAGATGGAGCGACATGATCAGTTGTGGTTAGGACAGACCTTGGTGGATGACTAGGCTTGCAAACGTATGTACGATAGAAGGAGTTTTCACCGGACACCTCCAAGTACGTTAAAGATGTACCAGTAGATGACATACCCACCGTTGACCCAATAAATGTTTGGAGACCCAAGTGACATAAATGTATAGGGTAGAGGCTCAAGAAATATATCTACACAGAAGAAACCCAAAAAATATTTATCCACATAGGATGTAACCAACGAAATGAGACATAGCCTGTGCAGACCCCACAGAGAAATCTGCATGGGAAAAAACCAGTGGAGTTGCACATAAGTATCTGCATGGAACATAACAATGGGCACCAGGCGGATGTCACTACATGAGACATATCTAGTGGAGACCCAACAGAAGCATCTGCAAGTGACGTAACCAGTGGAGACCAGACTGATGTTACTGCATGGAATATATCTAGAAAGAGCTGCAACAAAAGTATCTGCATAGGAACAACTAACTAACAGAACGACATGGGACATGGGCTATCTGCTTATGACGTAACAATGGAGACCCAACAGAAGTATCTGCATGGGGCATAACAATGGAGACCCAACAAAAGTATCTATAAAGGAGGTAAGTAATGGACACCTAACTCGGTTGAGAACCAACAGACATATCTGAACAGGATGTAACCAGTGGACATCCAATAGACTACCTGGAACATAACAAATGGAGAGCCAAAACACAAACTAAACAGGACATATCTAATGGTGACCTAATGACTTCCTCTGGCCACTAGCGAAGAACCCTTCCAAACTGGTTACTTCTCCACCCACTGCATGTTCACAATAGTCCTTGAAGCTACCAGTACTCACTACTCCAAACAGCAGACACAAGACTGCATGTACAGTGAGCAAAAACATTGCTTTTAGAAGCCAAAATACAAGTTCCCTGTATATACTAGAAGGGTGTATACCGTTACGAGCACTGAAAATTGTCTTGTGAGTTGGGACTGTGACCCACACAGGGCTCCCAGAACCATGGTAATGCTACTTGAGATACAAGTTTGGGACACCAAACTGTCCAGAAGACACACATGGTACATGACACACACACAGTTTCAGTATCCTGTCAGCATTAAACCACAAAGAACCATAAAAAATGCCATTACTATGGTGAAATACTCTGGTAACAATTGTCCATATTATGCTTTGTTTGTTTTTGTAATATTAACATTTTTTCCACAAAAAAAACCTCACTAAATGAGCGAATAATATTTTGTGGATTCACATATAGAATCGCTCGTCCGCAGCAATGTTGCCAACTTTGTAACCAATCAGACACTTGCTTTCATTATCCTATTTGTGAAACGGACTGGGCAAACAAGCTATCTAATGACCTATGACCACACGTGTCACATATCTGTAACATGCGTGAGCTCTGTATGACCTCATACCTCCATGTGCTGCTCGTTAAACTGAAGATTATCCCCGTAAAAGTATAGCATTAAGTAAATCATGGACATAGACAGATGTGCACCCCCCTCCCCATCAACAGAGGGTGTCAAAAAAAAAAAAAAAAAAAACAACTTCTAAAAAATTTGCATGTTCCTTCTGAAAACGTGGGCCTGGAATATCACTGTATTCACTGTGGTTTTGGGTAGAGTTTTACAAAAATGCACAAAAACATAGACATAATTCTGTGAAATCTTTTTGGTTATTGCGTGGAAATTTAGTCAAAGAAGAACATGATATCCACTTAGATGGTCACAGAATAAAATATAGATTCCACTGCCTGCTCAGTTCCACTACGACTTAACGGAACAGATCTCATTTTTGGATTTCAGAATCCAGCCAATTACGATTCGGGATTCTGGACGCTGCATTTTCTGCTTACGAAATAAGATGTTTTGTGATCTAACACTACTTCAGTAGGCCCAAAAATTTTTTACGTGAGGCTGTCTGTAGTCAAAGAAGAGACTGAGATGATGGAAACTAGAGCTGCCAGTCGATCCATACATCCAATTTCCTCTTTTGTCCGAATGGAAAATATTTAAACATCTTTACACTTCGACAAAACCGCTTGCCTACCTGCGCCTAAGCACATCGCCTTTGATGATCCAACGTGCGTTAACACCTCACCTCCTACATCCAGGTTTCACTTGCCTGGATGTCACACAGGTTGAGCAACCAAACCACGTGTGGAGATGTGTACAAATTAAATCGCAAAACCCATGCTCAGCAGCAGAGTGGTCCCTTCACAAGAGGGGTCTGTTGGAGCTAGATAATAAGACGCAAAGAGGAAAAGGGACCGATGCACTCGCTACTGAATATATTGGCACTGTCTACATAACAGGGGAAGCCATGAAGTGTTTTGGGTCATAGGGACTATGCATGAGCCACCGCTCTTACCCATATGGGGTAGTTTCTTGAATTAGGTTTGGCCCGGTACAGTTAATGACAACCATATGTAACTCTATGTCGGATGGCGGTGGTAGTGATGATGGTGGTGGGGGGAGGTTACAGTTTCTAGCATTCGGGAAGTTGGGTCCAGGATATGATCTCCTGTACAACAAGGAAACATGGTTCTTGAGGAGTATAAACAAGACGCTGTGTTTCCTGGCCTCTTCCTGGCCTGTCTTCCCTCGTCAACCCCCACCACCACCTTGAAGTGCCGGAAAACTCGCTCTAAGTCAAAGCCGGGTGACCCCGGAGGGTATAAACCGAGAGGCCTTGCCGACGAGATTAGGCTCCTGAAGTGTATACCATAAGCCAAGCCTTATAAGGAGCGCGTGTACAATCTTTTCAGCTCGTGCTAATGACGAGACCCTTAAGCCTGCAGATTGTGCTGGCTGTAGAGGAGGAAAAAAAAAAAAAAAAGAAAAAAGGCAGGACGTACTTACAAGCAGGGAGCCACGATGACTGTCTTTCCTGGCCTTCTTCCTTCGGGAAGTGGCCCCGGAGACTGGAGCAAGAAGGGGGAGTGCGGAGATCGAGGAGGAGAAGAAGAAGAAGTGGCCTCTCGGTCTCAGTCTCTCGAAGCCTCCAGGACCGGTGAAGAAGAAGTGTCCCCAGTTTGTCACTAAACAGTGTGGAAGGTGCCCCCCCACCACACACACTCACACAGCCTGTCCTGAGTGACAGAGAGGACCTCTGCCGTCAGCGGGTAAAGGGCAGTGACAGATGTAAGGAGGGGAGGGGGGCTGCCTGTATGTGTGTGAGTGTGAGAGGAGGGTATGGTTTGAGGGGGAGGGAAGGGGATGCCTCCTGCCTTAAAAACAGCTGTTGAAAAGAAAGCCGCTGAGTTGATTTCCTTTCCAATGTGACTTTAACTGGTCCCTCCCCTCCTCCCCAGTAGCAGAAGTTCTGCAAAAAAAGCAAAAATTCTAAATTTTTATGAGACGCCAAATTTGGGCACTGAGGTGACGGGGGGGGTGATTTGGTCCCTGTCCAAAGCAAGGCTGTCTCCACTTCTATAGTTCAATACCTTCCATTGCAATAGACTAAGGCCAATGTAGCCTGCAGCTAATTAACCCAACAGGATGTTTTTGGAAATCTTGCACCTCTGGCCTTGGTGGGAATGACACAGTAATGAGAGGCAGGAGGGATGATCAGTCACATGGTACAACAACATTGTAAGCTCTTCGGACAAGCTGGCAAAAATCTGACCTCCATAAAAGCACGCGGGCATATTTTTCCAATGAAAGTTTACAAAAATAAAAATACAATTGAAATCAGCATTCTCTCAGGAATTCTATTCAGGTCTATCTTTTATATTTTTTTGCAGTGATGCCTATGCTGGTTTCATTTCATTTACCCTTCAGGACTCCAAGAAAGCTGGGTGATGACCCCTTGCAATGTATGGGCCCATATTTTCCAGAAACAGGACACTATTTGAGAGAAAATAAATTGAAAGGGATGTTAATTCTAAGAATGTGGAGTAAGGAGAAGGAAATTGCTGGGGATCTTGTGTCTGGAGGTGATTTTATGGGCCTTGCCTGGTGGCTCATGCTCTCCTTCAGCTGTCTACATTGTCACTTGCAGTCATGTTGATGAGGGCAGGGGGGGGGCTCATCTGTTATGATCGGCTTTGAAGGTGCGCCGGTGATGGATTATCTTACTATTGCCTCGTGCCACTAAACGTTACAGAATACACTTTCTACCGAGCAGACAACCATGTAACTGTGTGATAGATTACCGAGAAGGATAATAGGGGGGGCTATAATTATTTTTTGTACCTTCAGATACTGAAAAATTATTCCTATGATTAGTCAGGGAAGCCAAGAATATATCTGATGTAGGGTCATAAAGCCTATGACCGTGTCTTCTGCAATAGACGAATCATACCCAAGAATTAAAGGCTGCCATTATTGACAGAATTATTGGCCAAACCTGCTCTGGTGGACTGGCCAACAATCTAATGTCTACGGGAAGCTCCCGACTTTCCCCTGACAGATGAAGTCGGAGGAGAGAAGGAGCAGAGTTTGTCTATTTGCTGAACAATTTGGAGACCATCTACTAACATGAAGAATTCTGGCAGAGAAAATATAGAAGCAGCCTCTACTTCCATAAACTGACCACAGAGTTAGGAAGAAGGTCTCCGGTCTCATGGACGGTCATGGCAATTCTTCCAACTACATTTCAGATTGAGTTGGCTGATAAAGTAGACCCTGGTGCGCAAGATGACTGGACCTGTAAAGCACTCATCCATAATATCCATTAACCATAAAGATAATCACCTCACTGGTCAACCTACTAGGCCAAAATATCAAGCTGACTGACGTTCAATATGAATATTTCACCACACAGTTGGCTAAAATTAACATTAGGGTCTACGTAGGTCTTCAGAATTAAGCCTACAAATGAAATCTTCACAAAGTGGATGAGGTTTTCTCCCCCACAACGGGAAATTCTCAAATCAGACTAGGTGGAATTAGGGAGATTAAGGTTATCTAATCCTTTCCCTTATTTATCACTATGGTGGGGTGGAAAGGGGACCATTTAGATTGTGCCCCACACACGGAGTGTCTGGAGGTCATCATATGTAAACAGCCACTTGCTGTCCTGATGGACTGTACATTGGCCAGTGCTGCAGATAGGATCTGATAAGGCCTCAGACTCAGTCAAGGGACTGGCTGTAGGTGTTAAAGATGGTGATTAGACACAGAGGGGGCACTGTGTGCATAGTGGATGAGGTTAACCCCTTCCCTATCCTACAATACTTACTACAGAATCACTAGATTGAGACAATTCAATTTACCACCCAAAATGCGTGATATCAAGTCAACACATATGAAACGAGTTGCATGGACACCACCTCCATCAGATGGAGTCCAACAAAAGTGAACTGCAATAGTCAATCATCATCAACGTTACCACAGGCATTTATGTCCTTTCCAAGTCCAAGCGAGTCCTCCTACTCACGTGACTTTCAGGCGTGATGGTCAGCACTGGCTCCACGTGTGAAAAATGAGATGAAGAGCCACCATGACAATAATAGTATCACAATGTGGCTTACCATAGGAGTAGTTTGAGGGACATTTCTTAACTATTAGATTTTGGTGCAGTTTTGTGGCCTCCTGCCATGTGTGACCCATGCCTTAAGACAGTCCTAGTGAATGCAGTCCAGGAATAATAAAAAAAGCTGAGGAGCCTCAGAAGTACGAGACGTGATCGAGCCTGTCACCCCATCTCCCACATGAAACCACATCAGTGTTTCTTCACATCACATTCAAATTATTGTCAGTAAAAGCGGCGTCTATGGTTTCCCTGCTCGCTTTCGATCGTCACCGCTCGTCTATACAGACTGTAGAAGTCTCTTTGTTTACTGACCTACCAAAACAGTGACTAAAGGGGGTAAAAAATTAAAAACATAACATAACTACAACTCCCAGCACAGGAAGGATCATCAAAATGATCTCCTTAAAAAGGGCCATCAAACCTAAAGTCAGCAGCTACTTAGAGTCCACCGCTTGTTCAACTGCTGGCTACATCCACCCTGACCCTGGAGTCTGTGACCTAATGTACTGATGATGGTGGAGGTTGTAGTCCTTTCCACAGGATGCAACGGCTGATACCAGAGAACAATAGAGACAACACTGACTTCAGGTTGACTGCCCCTTTAGGGTCCATTCACACGTCCGTAATTTGGGTCCTGCAATTTGCAGACCAATTTACTTTCAATAGGGCTGGAATGGATGCGAATCCGCATTTCCGGTATCCACATCCGCATTTTCGGGATCCGCAATTCTGTTCCTGAAAAAAAATAGAACATGGCCTATTCTTGTTCGCAATTGCGGACCAGAAAAGGCATTTTCTATTATAGTGTCTGTGAGGTGCGGTCCGCAAATTGCGGATCGCACATTGCAGTTGTCCGTGTTTTGCGGATCCGTAAAACACTTACGGACGTGTGAATGGACCCTTTAAGGTGGGGGCACAAGTCACGGCAAAGGCCTCACGTTGCGATGCACTAGGTAGACACACTGTATCTCCTCACCACAATGTCATTTTCTTCTCTCATTTTCCTTGAACGGAAGCCACGAGAGGATTTCATTTCCAGCCCTCGGAGCGGACTGAGCCTCTATTGTTCGCGGCTGAGCAGTATGTATTGTGTGCGCGTGTCAGGCTGCAAGCTCTGCGCTGTAGGGACCAGGGATCCGATTCACCTCTCATATCGTCTTTCCCTCCCTGATCTACAGCCTCAAAGGTAGAGAGACTAACCAATCTGTAGGACAGCCATGCTCAACCTGCGGCCCTCCAGCAGTTGTAAAACTACAACTCCCACAATGCCCTGCTATAGGCTGATAGCTGTAGGCTGTTCGGGCATGCTGGGAGTTACAGTTTTGCAACAGCTGGAGGGCCGCAGGTAGAGCATGCCTGCTGTAGGAGAACGAGGGGCAGGATACTGCACAGGACCTGGGATACACATCACACAAAAGCAGAGAACGCTGTAGGATCTACGCATTGAAGCCAGCAGAATAGTGAGTGCAGCTCTGGAGTATAATACAGGATGTAACTCAGGATCAGTACAGGATAAGTAATGTAATGTACACAGTGACTGCACCAGCAGAATAGTGAGTGCAGCTCTGGAGTATAATACAGGATGTAACTCAGGATCAGTACAGGATAAGTAATGTATGTACACAGTGACTCCACCAGCAGAATAGTGAGTGCAGCTCTGGAGTATAATACAGGATGTAACTCAGGATCAGTACAGGATAAGTAATGTATGTACACAGTGACTCCACCAGCAGACTAGTGAGTGCAGCTCTGGAGTATAATACATGATGTAACTCAGGATCAGTACAGGATAAGTAATGTATGTACACAGTGACTGCACCAGCAGAATAGTGAGTGCAGCTCTGGAGTATAATACATGATGTAACTCAGGATCACTACAGGATAAGTAATGTATGTACACAGTGACTGCACCAGCAGAATAGTGAGTGCAGCTCTGGAGTATAATACAGGATGTAACTCAGGATCAGTACAGGATAAGTAATGTATGTACACAGTGACTGCACCAGCAGTATAGTGAGTGCAGCTCTGGAGTATAATACAGGATGTTACTCAGGATCAGTACAGGATAAGTAATGTATGTACACAGTGACTGCACCAGCAGAATAGTGAGTGCAGCTCTGGAGTATAATACAGGATGTTACTCAGGATCAGTACAGGATAAGTAATGTATGTGCACAGTGACTGCATCAGCAGAATAGTGAGTGCAGCTCCGGAGTATAATACAGGATGTAACTCAGGATCAGTACAGGATAAGTAATGTATGTACACAGTGACTGCACCAGCAGAATAGTGAGTGCAGCTCTGGAGTATAATACATGATGTAACTCAGGATCAGTACAGGATAAGTAATGTATGTACACAGTGACTGCACCAGCAGAATAGTGAGTGCAGCTCTGGAGTATAATACATGATGTGACTCAGGACCAGTACAGGATAAGTAATGTATGTACACAGTGACTCCACCAGCAGAATAGTGAGTGCAGCTCTGGAGTATAATACATGATGTAACTCAGGATCAGTACAGGATAAGTAATGTATGTACACAGTGACTGCACCAGCAGAATAGTGAGTGCAGCTCTGGAGTATAATACAGGATGTAACTCAGGATCAGTACAGGATAAGTAATGTATGTACACAGTGAGTGCAGCTCTGGAGTATAATACAGGATGTAACTCAGGATCAGTACAGGATAAGTAATGTATGTACACAGTGACTGCACCGGCAGAATAGTGAGTGCAGCTCTGGAGTATAATACAGGATGTAACTCAGGATCAGTACAGGATAAGTAATGTATGTACACAGTGACTGCACCAGCAGAATAGTGAGTGCAGCTCTGGAGTATAATACAGGATGTAACTCAGGATCAGTACAGGATAAGTAATGTATGTACACAGTGACTGCACCAGCAGAATAGTGAGTGCAGCTCTGGAGTATAATACAGGATGTAACTCAGGATCAGTACAGGATAAGTAATGTATGTACACAGTGACTGCACCAGCAGAATAGTGAGTGCAGCTCCGGAGTATAATACAGGATGTAACTCAGGATCAGTACAGGATAAGTAATGTATGTACACAGTGACTGCACCAGCAGAATAGTGAGTGCAGCTCTGGAGTATAATACAGGATGTAACTCAGGATCAGTACAGGATAAGTAATGTATGTACACAGTGACTGCACCAGCAGAATAGTGAGTGCAGCTCTGGAGTATATTACAGGATGTAACTCAGGATCAGTACAGGATAAGTAATGTGTTTTGGAGGAAGCATACCCCACATTACCTATTTTGGAGTCTGTTTAGCACACCTCACTATTGCGGGGCAGTCAGGAAGGGCCTGGATCTCGTTGCCATCTTTCTAACTCATTTTCCCCTAATTGATTTGCAGGTTACTCTCACCACCTTGGTGTCGTAATGTAATGAATGCAAAGAAGCTGAGGTATGTATGTGTGATCTGCACAGAAATTAAATCAATGTGCGCCATGTTGTACCCCCAAATGGACTACGTTATTCATCCTCAGCCCCCGGAGGGGCAGCGCAGCACCGTAGCATGAAGGAGCAGCACATAAATCGTCTATGCTGCTCTGTCTGCAGACCTAGATAGATGTCCTGGTGTGACCGCTCTACTCCAAGTCAAAACAGCCGCTGGGCTCAGCAAAACCCCAAATGCACTGCACTCCCTATGTGCAGGTAGGGGTACAGCGACTGCCTCTGCATGGAGTATGGATCGAAGCGTGCAGCAGGCGCCGCCACAAAGAGAGCAATGTGTAGGAAGGGCCGGGGAACGGATTCATTTGGTGGATGAGGGAAGGAGGAGGAGGAGGGGGATCTCAGCTGTTGTGGGGCTGGCGCTGTTATGGACGTGGGGAGGCACATGTGGAAGAGAACGTAATGTTCTGGTTGAGGAATAATCCACACGAGCCTCGGATTGATGTAATTGGGCCAGACGGTAAAGAGGGGAGGAAGGGGAGTGAAAAAAAAAAAAGGTGAAAATCTCCTTTACTATAGCTGTAGTCAGAGCAGCCAAATCCTGCAACCAATACGGTCGGAGGACTACAACCCCCAGCATCCCAAAAAGGATAAAAGGGTGCAACAAGGGTACCATTTGATCCTGGATCCTCAAGGGGCCCAAATGTTCCTTAATAAAAAAATTGGGGTCTTCGTTTCAAGCTCTGGATACGGGTCCAGGACACTGAAGTTAGGCCTTTGCCCCCTGCCATCGTTGTACAGGTGGACCAGGGTGCTTGTTGCCCCCATCACCTCCTCACCCCTTCTCATGGCCTGCCTCGTCCTGTGCAGTATTTTCGCATTGTCTCTGTATTTTGGCTACAAATGGATTAAAGATAATCTTCATTACAGATTAGAAAATCGCTCAGGTAGTAACTCCATTACATTGCAGATGCAGCAGAGCCGAGGTTTGTCATTGCCAGTTTCTCCATTAGTCTGCCCACCCTCAAAGTCACACGACTAAGCTTACTCCCCATGTTCCTCACAGTTCTGCACTGCCCCCAGAATACATTAGCCAATAGCTGACCAATAAGACACACAACCAGCAGATAGTCCCTCACTGCAAAAGTATTTGCACCCCTGGCTTTGTGAGATCAAACAGACACAAGATGTTTTCACCACCACTATGGAGATTGGGGATACGACTTTTCCACAAAGATGCACCAAGCGATGATGGCTTCTCCATGGCTAGTGTATGGTTCTTTAGGTTCTTCTCCACAAAAGGCCAAGACGTTCCTATTTCATGGCCAGTAAAATCAAAATCAGCTTCTAGAGTGGATAAACTGGCTCCTACACCTGCAGTAGTTAGATTATCACTAATGGGGTATCTACCACAAGCAAGAGTGGTCGCCATAGAATTTACTAAGCTGTCCATCTATGAGAGAAATTTTGTCCAAACGCTCGTTTGGCCTACAGCTATCTCTCCCGATTCACCCAATCATGTTGAGAATGGGAGAGGGCTAAAGCCACTGCCAGACACCTCTCGTGGTGTCTTACCACCTTGAGAACAAAAGGATTGGGCACAAGCAAATACAACATGATCAACCCTTCTATCTCCTCAACATTAGACCACAAATGACTTGAGCTAACTTCAGTGCACTATGCTACCTGCATGTAAATTTCTAGCATGGACGGGGTCACATGGGCCACTGCTGCCAACCACTGGTCTCAGCAGTGATGTGCCTTCATACAGCATTAAGTGCAGTGAACCCCTGGAGCCAGAAAGAAGCATCTGGGAGAAGCTAAGTATGCTTACCTTCACAGGTCTATTTAGTAATTTAAGGAAAAAAGTCAATCGTGGACAACCCCTTTAAATTCTGCTAGGTTGCCCACATTCAACTTTTTTGATCAATTAAAGTGGTTATCCAACCCCTATAATGCCTCCCCAAATGCCTGGGCCCCTCACACAGATCGTACTTACCTCGCTACCCGGGACCCGCGTCGCTCCTGAGCCCACACGGCCGCCGCTGCATCTCCCCGTCGCGTGGATGTAAATAATGGAAGCCAATAGCAGTCTGCATGGAGAACGAGTCTCCCTAGCGTCACCCGCGATGCTGAGGAGGCTAGTCCCCCTCCACTGGATGTTTTCATCCATGTGACAGGC
This sequence comes from Bufo gargarizans, assembly GCF_014858855.1. Classification (NCBI taxonomy): domain Eukaryota; kingdom Metazoa; phylum Chordata; class Amphibia; order Anura; family Bufonidae; genus Bufo; species Bufo gargarizans. The sequence continues at coordinate 41,769 of NW_025334771.1, read as the reverse complement.
AGATGCAGTGGCGGCCGTGCGGGCATCAGAAGCAAGGCAGGTGTCGGGGAGCTAGGCAAGTACAATCTGTGTAAGGGGCCCGGACATTTGGGGAGGCATTATAGGGGTCGGATAACCCCTTTAAAAGGTGGTGTCACATCTAAGAGGAGGTGGAACCCGCACCTATCTGACATAGCAATTTGCCACCGTCTCAGATGAGACAATCCCTTTAAGAAAGATCAATGACTATTGTCGAAGGAAGTTTTCCGGCTGGGTTCCTATCTTGACCCACCACACTGCAGTGTGGGAACCTACCGTTATGGTCAATGAGCAACTGAACATTCCTATTGCATTTAAAAATGGTTGGGACATGTGTCCATGTCCAAAAGGTTACAGCTACCAGTGACTGAACAGGACAGATGTCGCCACCACCTCTTCTAGACCTTGGAGAATCCAAGCGAGCTTGTAGTGTCATCAGCCACATTTTTGTCAAACGTTTGCTCATACAGACGTGGACAAAATTGTTGGTACCCTTTGGTCAATGAAAGAAAAAGTCACAATGGTCACAGAAATAACTTTAATCTGACAAAAGTAATAATAAATTAAAATTCTATAAATGTTAACCAATGAAAGTCAGACATTGTTTTTCAACCATGCTTCAACAGAATTATGTAAAAAAATAAACTCATGAAACAGGCATGGACAAAAATGATGGTACCCCTAACTTAATATTTTGTTGCGCAACCTTTTGAGGCAATCACTGCAATCAAACGCTTCCTGTAACTGTCAATGAGACATCTGCACCTCTCAGCAGGTATTTTGGCCCACTCCTCATGAGCAAACTGCTCCAGTTGTGTCCGGTTTGAAGGGTGCCTTTTCCAGACTGCATGTTTCAGCTCCTTCCAAAGATGCTCAATAGGATTGAGGTCAGGGCTCATAGAAGGCCACTTTAGAATAGTCCAATTTTTTCCTCTTAGCCATTCTTGGGTGTTTTTAGCGGTGTGTTTTGGGTCATTGTCCTGTTGCAAGACCCATGACCTGCGACTGAGACCAAGCTTTCTGACACTGGCTAGTACATTTCTCTCTAGAATTCCTTGATAGTCTTGAGATTTCATTGTACCCTGCACAGATTCAAGACACCCTGTGCCAGACGCAGCAAAGCAGCCCCAGAACATAACAGAGCCTCCTCCATGTTTCACAGTAGGGACAGTGTTCTTTTCTTGATATGCTTCATTTTTTCGTCTGTGAACATACAGCTGATGTGCCTTGGCAAAAACTTCGATTTTTGTCTCATCTGTCCACAGGACATTCTCCCAGAAGCTTTGTGGCTTGTCAACATGTAGTTTGGCATATTCCAGTCTTGCTTTTTTATGATTCGTTTTCAACAATGGTGTCCTCCTTGGTCGTCTCCCATGTAGTCCACTTTGGCTCAAACAACGACGGATGGTGCGATCTGACACTGATGTTCCATGAGCATGAAGTTCACCTTGAATCTCTTTAGAAGTCTTTCTAGGCTCTTTTGTTACCATTCGGATTATCCGTCTCTTAGATTTGTCATCAATTTTCCTCCTGCGGCCACGTCCAGGGAGGTTGGCTACAGTCCCATGGATCTTAAACTTATGAATAATATGTGCAACTGTACTCACAGGAACATCTAGTTGCTTGGAGATGGTCTTATAGCCTTTACCTTTAACATGCTTGTCTATAATTTTCTTTCTGATCTCTTGAGACAGCTCTTTCCTTTGCTTCCTCTGGTCCATGTCGAGTGTGGTACACACCATATCACCAAACAACACAGTGATTACCTGGAGCCATATATATAGGCCCAATGGCTGATTACAAGGTTGTAGACACCTGTGATGCTAATTAGTGGACACACCTTGAATTAACATGTCCCTTTGGTCACATTATGTTCTGTGTTTTCTAGGGGTACCATCATTTTTGTCCATGCCTGTTTCATGAGTTTATTTTTTTACATAATTCTGTTGAAGCATGGTTGAAAAACAATGTCTGACTTTCATTGGTTAACATTTATAGAATTTTAATTTATTATTACTTTTGTCAGATTAAAGTTATTTCTGTGACCATTGTGACTTTTTCTTTCATTGACCAAAGGGTACCAACAATTTTGTCCACGTCTGTAGGAGTACATACAACAAGTCCTAATGATTCCCTTTCCAATACACCTGCTTCTCGTAGGCAACTTACAAAGACACAAGAGTCATTACTAATGTGAGATGGTTCGATAGTTTACCTGGAGCTTCGTCCCAAGATCTTTGCTCATCATTCAAGGGAAACAAAAAATGTCCACAAGGAATATCTGGAAGAGAAGAAACAAACATAGAGTCAGCTGAGTTACAAATCACCATGGGGTTTCCAAGGCGAGAGGCAAGTATGTGGAGATATGGTTTAATTGGCATCAAAAAGCAGCCCACAAGCACGATGCCGAATATTCCTGAGCTGGGGACACCATGAAACGCACTAAATATGGACAGTGTCACACGTTATTAGACACGGGCCATGAACCTTTAAAAGGTCTCACACCAGCGTCAACAGAAACGAGGAGGCAGGAAAGTAATGCTTGACCTAGGGTCTTCAGCTTTCATGGTCAGGAAAGCATCAGAACGTAATTACAAACGAAGGTGGAAAACATCGATTTCAGAGACGACACAGTCTTCTCCAATGAGGAACCTTTACGCAGTTCCAATATTAACCCTTTCAGCCAAGAGAAACAATTCAAACAGGAGATGAAGCTGCCACCACATATACAACATAAGCTGATCCCAGCCAATGTTTGGCTAGAAGGAACGATTCTTCTTGATCATTGGTCCATGTAAAAGGTCCACTGATCAACACTTTTTTGCCGGCTGACCAGATCTTTGATGTTGACATAAAGGTTATTCTGTCCAATGCCCACATGATAACTCTTAGACGAGCAAAGATCGGCTTGCTAGATCATGGCGATATCAGGCAGAAACGTGCCCATGGAAAAGATTACTTAGGCTGGACAACGACATCCATTCCTCCAGTCCTCCGTCATACACATGGAAGCTTAGCTGGGCATAAATGTGTTCTGAATAGGTAGGGATGAGGTAACTGCTACTTGACACCACTGGCAGGAGCTCATATACAACAAACAGATTGAGCATGTTGAAATCCAACAGCACCCTCCTCCCCCTCACCCCAACAACATCTGCCACAGGGTGAAAGTTGGGACTCCCCCCATACACATAAGAAGGTCGGCAAGTTTCTGTGGTAACATTAACGGGCTTGGTCAACATTGATCTACTATGCATGGACAGCTTTAGATGACTAGACGTGGGCTACCATTGAGAGAACATCATGAGTCTATGTCCAACTTAAGACATTGTAGTGGATCTCCCCAGCTTATGTCATCTTCCAAAATTTCTGTAGATGACCATTTATTGGAAAGATGGCCTTTGTTGGACTGGGCAGGGCAATGTAGAATCCCCAAAAGAAAGGCCACACAAGAGGCCCACAATTTTGCAATCAATGTTCTGAGGCCCTAATGAGGAGGCCATCAGCCTAGTGATACAGAAACCAAGAACCCTCATCAACCCTCAGCCATTACTTTGAAGGTACATCAGGCATCATGTCTAAATTGTCTAAGCAGAAATGTTTTCTACCAGTGGTAAACTGTCACTTGTAGTCTGCTACTTTCCACAGCTGGAACCATTTATCACATGAAGAGTCATTGCAATTAACTTTCTTATATACTCCATTACTGACAAGTATGTAGATAGGGACACTGGTGGAACTGGGGACAGGTCAGACTAATGACCGTTATCAGCCACACAGATAACATCCATTTAGCCTCTCTTACGTCTCCACTGTTAATGATTATGGGACACAGCCAGAGAAGAGATCTCACCGACATATGACTGCAGAGAGTGTTTATACCCATGGTAAGCAGTGGCAAGCACTGGCGTCTACACATGGCTGTGCCGTTACTCATCCTGACAAAAGTCAGAGCAGATGGCTCTATGACTCAAGAAGTGTTGTACAATCTTTGTATGGAGACTGGGAGCTTACCGGGTCTCTGCTGATTACTCATTATGTAATGTGGAGGAAACACAGAGGGAATTGTACCAAACACAGTGCCACGGTACCACGACACTGCTTCTAGCATCCAGCGGGCGAGCATGAACCCCAGGCCTGGCACAGAGCTGGTTACATTAGATAAGACTTGACACTAGGGCTGCAGCTAACAATTATTTGAATAATAGATTAGTTGGCGATAATTTCATCGATTAATTGGGAAAAACACCAAAATTACCAAAAAGATGATTTTACTTGAAAATTCTTGTTCAAAGGCCATATATTAAAACAAATTGTGGATGACACTGTTATGGGGGATCTGTGGATGACACACTTATGGGGGATCTGTGGAGGACACACTGTTATGGGGGCATCTGTGGAGGACACACTGTTATGGGGGCATCTGTGGAGTACACACTGTTATGGGGGCATCTGTGGAGGACACACTTATGGGGGATCTGTGGATAACACACTGTTATAGGGGGATCTAGGGATGACACTATATAGCATCTTATGCTATATTGTGTCATCCACAGATCTCCCCCATAACAGTGCCATCCACAGATCCCCCTCCCCATAACAGTGCCACCCACAGATCCCCCTCCCATAACAGTGCCACCCACAGATCCCCCTCCCCATAACAGTGCCATCCACAGATCCCCTTCCCCATAACAGTGCCATCCACAGATCCCCCTCCCCATAACAGTGCCACCCACAGATCCCCCTCCCATAACAGTGCCACCCACAGATCCCCCTCCCCATAACAGTGCCATCCACAGATCCCCTTCCCCCTAACAGTGCCATCCACAGATCCCCCTCCCCATAACAGTGCCATCCACAGATCCCCTTCCCCATAACAGTGCCATCCACAGATCCCCCTCCCATAACAGTGCCACCCACAGATCCCCCTCCCCATAACAGTGCCATCCACAGATCCCCTTCCCCATAACAGTGCCATCCACAGATCCCCCTCCCCATAACAGTGCCACCCACAGATCCCCCTCCCATAACAGTGCCACCCACAGATCCCCCTCCCCATAACAGTGCCATCCACAGATCCCCTTCCCCCTAACAGTGCCATCCACAGATCCCCCTCCCATAACAGTGCCATCCACAGATCCCCCTCCCATAACAGTGCCATCCACAGATCCACCCCCCATAACAGTGCCATCCACAGATCCCCCTCCCATAACAGTGCCACCCACAGATCCCCCCTCCCCATAACAGCGCATAATAATCCTATCAGAATGAATGGTATAATTATTGCTCCTCGTATGAGCCGAGTCTAGAACTGCTCTTCCTTGTTCTGTTTGGTGATAGATGCAGGACGTTGTGCGGCTGTCCTACCTGTGGTGTCAAGTAGGGCTGCAACGATTAATCTAAGTTATCGATAATATTCGATAACGGGATTCGTTGTCGACGAATCCCATTATCGAATAATTGGCCGATTCGTTGCTATGCGGGTGGGAGCGGGCGGTCAGGCGCTATGCCTGTGGGTCCTTAACTGGCAGTAACTTTTTTACTTCAACTTTAAATCAGCGCATCTTTATTACCTGACAATGAAGCTCCAGTAACAGGCAGAGTGGGCGGCGGCGTAACGTCGCTTACTCACGTGACGCGCCTGCTCCGTCCACTTTTTGAATTAATCAGGCGCGTCACGTGAGTAAGCGACGTTACGCCGCCGCCCACTCTGCCTGTTACTGGAGCTTCATTGTCAGGTAATAAAGATGCGCTGATTTAAAGTTGAAGTAAAAAAGTTACTGCCAGTTAAGGACCCACAGGCATAGCGCCTGACCGCCCGCTCCCACCCGCATAGCAACGAATCGGCCAATTATTCGATAATGGGATTCGTCGACAACGAATCCCGTTATCGAATATTATCGATAACTTAGATTAATCGTTGCAGCCCTACTTGACACCACAGGTAGGACAGCCGCACAACGTCCTGCATCTATCACCAAACAGAACAAGGAAGAGCAGTTCTAGACTCGGCTCATACGAGGAGCAATAATTATACCATTCATTCTGATAGGATTATTATCAGGTATTTCTTCTCATCTCAGTTCTAGGGAAATGGATAGATCAGCAAAATAGTGGTGGTCTCAAGAAGTGCAGGACCGCCATAATGTCCTTCTACCTAGTGCAGGGTAATGGCCACAATAATGCTCACTATGATTTCAGTATTATAGTAGTTATATTCTTGTACATAGGAGCAGTATTATAGTAGTTATATTCTTGTACATAGGGGCAGTATTATAGTAGTTATATTCTTGTACATAGGAGCAGTATTATAGTAGTTATATTCTTGTACATAGGAGCAGTATTATAGTAGTTATATTCTTGTACATAGGAGCAGTATTATAGTAGTTATATTCTTGTACATAGGAGCAGTATTATAGTAGTTATATTCCTGTACATAGGAGGCAGTATTATAGTAGTTATATTCTTGTACATAGGAGGCAGTATTATAGTAGTTATATTCTTGTACATAGGAGCAGTATTATAGTAGTTATATTCTTGTACATAGGAGGCAGTATTATAGTAGTTATATTCTTGTACATAGGAGGCAGTATTATAGTAGTTATATTCTTGTACATAGGAGGCAGTATTATAGTAGTTATATTCTTGTACATAGGAGCAGTATTATAGTAGTTATATTCTTGTACATAGGAGCAGTATTATAGTAGTTATATTCTTGTACATAGGAGCAGTATTATAGTAGTTATATTCTTGTACATAGGAGGCAGTATTATAGTAGTTATATTCTTGTACATAGGAGGCAGTATTATAGTAGTTATATTCTTATACATAGGAGCAGTATTATAGTAGTTATATTCCTGTACATAGGAGCAGTATTATAGTAGTTATATTCTTGTACATAGGAGGCAGTATTATAGTAGTTATATTCTTGCACATGGGAGCAGTATTATAGTAGTTATAGTCTTGTACATAGGAGCAGTATTAGAGTAGTAATATTCTTATTCATATGAGGCAGTATTATCATAATATTCTTGAACATATGGGGGAGTATTATACTAACAGCTAAATAAAAGTTTATTACACAGCAGGAGGTGACAAAGAGACACATGAGAAAATTACTCTCAGGATTATAAAAATACTAAATCTGTGCTCCATCCTGATGCCTGATGGAAGTTCTATTCCAATAGAAAAACAATGTAACACATACATGTTTTAGCTGCCTTTACGTAACTCTATTGTATCATCGATGTCAATATAAAATGTGAGTGGACTTGCTTTTTAACCGTCGGTAGCCCAAGCATCAAAAGCAGAAGAATACGGGAAGGTAATGTTAAAGCTTCCCCGTAAACTCTATAGTGGAGTCCATTCTGAGCTATTCCCTAGCGCTCTGCCAACTTTCATCTGCTCATTCCCTCCTACTAAATTCTCTTTCGTGGCAGCACCCATGGGTTTCAAAATCCTGTTTGTCCAATCAAGTAAAAAGTAAAATCCGATAGAGCCTGTTAAGTGAATTAAATTATTAAACAATGGATGAGCCTGGGCTTCTCGTGCCTGACAGAGCAATGTTCTTGTTTCCAAGTGAAAGGTTTTCTCTTCTCAGTTGTATAATATTGTTCTGAGCCGATAATCGATGGGGAATGCACAGCTCACGGCGCGGCCCGCTCATCCACGATGAGTCTTCAAGACCTTAAGCTGTTTAACAAGTCAAGGGGCATCCCTTGCATTGGTGTAGAATGGTGTTCACTCACCAAAAAGGGAGGGGAACAGCTTGAAAAGTTACAAGGCCTGGCTTCTCACCAACCTTAACGGGAGACATTGTCTAGTTTTGTTCTACCAAACGTCTGGATAAATATTCGCATCCTGACATTTAAGAAAGAGAGAAATTGGAATTTTATCAGGAGTCAGCTCTCATTTGTCATGTTTGTGATCAGCAACCATCTCAGTGTAGCAGATATGGTGGCTTGACACAAACCAGGAACATTGATGAGCTTGTCCATCTCATTGCTTCATTTTCTGACAAACTGCCCAAAGATTTAATCATCGCTTCGAAACAAACTGCTTTTCACAGTTCCTATCTTGACATGTTCCTCCGCAGGTTCTCACACCAGACTGGTGTTAATAAAGGTTCCTATATTATTAATCTTTTCCGATGTCAAGGTTTTCTCCATTGTGTCATCCTACATGCGGTTCATCTACACAAATGTCAACTATAACAAGAGCCTTAGGATGTATTGTCCAACTTTCGAGAGACACTTTTGAACAAGCAATGGGTAGAAAAATGGCTCCATTATCTTGGATTTCTCTGGTAGTCCTTTGGTGACCATGGGCTGGTTTTTGGTATTGCTAGACAAGTTTAAGTGTTGGCATCTAAGGTAAGTATAACTGTGTAGACCATGAAGGCCAATGTTCACAGACCATATAGTCTTGGAAAAGATCAGGTGAACAGACAGTGGTCTAAACTGGTCTCACCTAAAGTGTAAGGAGAGTCATGGGCAATCTGTGTTCCACTAGGTGGTTGCTGTATCTTAATGACCCTACTTCAGCATGTACAGCTATATACAGTAGTGGCTTCCGCAGGTCATAGAGACTATTAACATTGATTAAGAAGTTATTTGAGTAATAAAGTCTTAAATATTGTTAAGTTATTGTTGCTGAATCTCCAACCCCTTTACATACATCTAGACTGTGAAAGTCTTACTACATGAGGAAGGATGTATGCAAATGTATGAAAAAATGCTGATACATGAGCCAATTACCAGAAGAACCATAAACATCTGCAAAAAAAAAAAGAGGATCGGGCAGCCCACTGTGTAATCTGACATTACAGAGAGCATGTCCTCCCTGTATAGGTACTATACACTATACTATAGGTTTTGGCAGTAATAAAGGGTGGAAATGAGGTTGCCTTTGAACTTCAGGCTCACCACACCGCCCTTAGGCATTGGGATAGGAGCTCTCCCTTCCATAGGTTCTGAAATGTCAATCAACAAGTCAGGTAGAAACTGGTTCCCGGGACCTACTGTCCAAGGATAGTGCCTTGTACTGGTGTCTGGTGGGTCACTTTCTTCTATGTATACCCTTGATTTCTACAGATATCAAAAGCCGTGACTGGTTATAAATATGGAAATGGTCTGTGGATTCTGATATTAATGTAATTTACAGGAAGCGATACCCTGGAAACATGTGGATAGACAGATACATGTCTGAGGTGGTTGGAGGACAGACAAAGGAAGAGACAGTTTAAAGGAACACTCCAGCAACGACTAGCACCGGCCTGAGGGGATATAATCTACTACGGCTTGCTGTTAGATAAAATAGTGTTTTATTATAGTATTTATATCTGTTTTTGGACTGACAGGGACTTGGTTAGGTCAGGTTATGCTCTGTCCGTAATGCTGTTGACGTCGCTCATCACTCCACATCGGCCCCTGACAGACTTCTTGGCTCCCGATGCTCAGAGCGCAGGCTGTGACACACAGGTGGAAGGCGATATCATGGTTCTCCGAGGATCATGTTAAACAAAACTCAGATCACGGATATGAAAATTGTCTCCTCAGCTAGATTTGATTTCCGCACCTTTAATGACTCCTGAGTTGTTCCTGTGTATGCCTCTCAGTAATGGTGAGGAGAACGCGGCTTGCTTTACACGTAATGGCACCTGGTAAAGGGCATCCTTTACTGAAGGTTATTTATGGTCTGAGGAGGGGCTCCCATTTAAAGGGGATCATCATCACCCTGTAGGACGTCATCAAACCTGGATTATAAACGAACCCCAAAAAGTAGCAAACAGGGAACTTGAACCAGCGATTCCAAAACCCTAATAAACAGGAGTCAACATGCTAAGGAAGTGTGCCCTATGAACCTCCAGGATGTTCTCATTGGCTGGGCAAGCCTAAATTGCACTTCCTGTTTCTGGAAGTGTCATGTGACCCTTTCAGCTCTGATGAATGGATGAGAGAATTCACAAGGGGAGGAACTTAAGTGCCAAGCTAAGCTTTTTACTCATAGTTCTTGAGTAGGGTGAAGCAAATTATCCTAATCATAAGGGGTCTGCCCTAGCAAAAAGTCTGGTTATGGGGGAAGGATGTTCACACTAACGGCAACAGTAGGTGATCTTCATCTTAGAGTTGGGTTCTTTTCACGGACTGAGTTTTCTAGTGCTGGTCTCTAATTGAGGTGACACAGGAAGTGATACATTCAGACGGCTGCTGATTGGCTGCTCAACTCTTTACTTCCTGTTAGGGGATCAAGGAGGAGAAGTCTGTCATTTTACAAGCCATTTTTATGGTTAATTCTATGAGGTGGGAATGAAGGCTTGGTCATTACTGTGTAGATGTTGGCGCTATTATTTGGTAAACACTATGGGCCCTGCAGTGAGGAGCATCTGCACAGTGGCAACACTTGGTGGTCCTAGTGTGGAGAGGGTAGGTGCAGAGTATTAAGTGGTGTGGCTTAGCTCGGAAAACGCCAACAAGACATTAGTCTGGCTCACTGGGAGTTATAGTTCCAGACGATCTTGGGAGACATAACCAGAGTGAGGAGCCACTGTTTGCATTCACACTATTGGGTGTCAGGGCAAGAGATAAGATAAAGAGACTGGATGGGGACATGTCGGAGATAACCAGTGTGAGAGCAGTCTCTGACACAGAGCACCTTCTCTGCACCTTCACAGACACAGTACAGCACAGTCTCTAGTCATAATTGATAGCAGACGAGAAGTCCATCCAGCCTGACCTCCTCTGACCTCTTCATCTTCAGTCCAAATCTGCCTAGTTGTCGAGCAATACAAGGCCATCTCCTGCCATTCAGGACCTGGCAAAAGCTAGGGTTGTCACCCAGCTTTCTCGTGGACAGATATAACCAAGAAGAGGTCGACTCATGTACTAATACAATAACTCTCAGCCTAAAAATCCCTACCTTGACCAATGGACGCTTCCTAGCCTTGTTCTCATGCAGCTGGTGCAAAAAATGGACACGACGAACAAGTGGACCCAATCCATCAATGGAATGGTAAGCAATATGAGCCAGCCCGGGCCAGCTTACTATTGATCTCCTGCTACAATGATCATGATGGTTCTTAAAGGAGAACGACCATCTGAAACAGTCCTTCAGTGCAGAATAAAAAAAAAAAAAAAAAAGTTAAAACTGTTTTTCAGTATCTTAATTTCGATATGGAGATACGATCCGTTGAAGTTACAGGCCCAAAGCTTGAGGCTGCACTACTGAGAGATTTTAATCGTTTTTAGCAGGAGCAGTGTTGTCACTGAGACAATAAAGGCAGATTTAAGAAAACTATCTAAAAGAAAAATTTACTTTGTTGCCCCCCAGCAACCAATCACAGCAGTGATTTAGACACTCTCAAAAATCTCCACCATTGTGTCCAAATCACCATCATCATCATCAAGACCCACGTCCTAAGTAGCCAAGATGGGGGCTATCATGTATATACAGTATCTTACTAAGAGTCAGTACACCCCTCACACTTTTGTGAATATTTTTTTCTATCTTTTCATGGGACAGCATTGAAGACCTGACACTATGATACTATGTAAAGTAGTCAGTGCACAGCTTGTAGAACAGTGTGTGCCCTCAAAATAACTCAAGACAGCCATTAATGTCTAAAACACTGGCAGCAAATGTGAGTACACTCCTAAGTGAAAGTGGCCAACTTGTGCCCAAAGTGTCAATAGTTTGTGTGGCCACCATTATTTTCCTGCCTTAACTCTCTTTGGCATGGAGTTCACTGGAGCTTCACAGGTTGTCGCTGGAATCCTCTTCCATCCTCCATGATGACATCACAGAGCTGGTGGATGTTCGAGACCTTGTGCTTCTCCACTTTCCGTTTGATGATGCTCAATAGGGTTTAGGTCTGAAGACAAGCTTGGCCAGTGCAGCACATTTACCCTCATCCCAATGCTCAATAGGGTTTAGGTCTGAAGACAAGCTTGGCCAGTCCAGCACATTTACCCTCATCCCAGTGTCAGATCTTAAGTGTTGTCCCATGGAAAAAAATAGAATACATTTTTTACAAAAACGTGAAGGGTGGACTCCCTTTATGAGATACTGTATATGTGAGGACATTGAAGGTCCTCCATGACAACAAAGCACTGGAGGCTCTCAGTAGTGCAGCCTCAAGCGATCATATTTCAGTATAGAAGCTAGATATTAAAAAAACGGTTTCTGCATCACATCAGGTAGTTTTCTTTTAGAAGCAGCAGGAAAAGAAAAACCTAGGAAGGAGGAAAACGGAAAAATACAAGCTACCAGGTGAAAAGACGAGGGAGGAAAAAAAAAAAAATGAAATCACGAGTGGGGGATGGGAAAAAAAACCTATGAGACATGAGGAAACACAGAGGAAAGGAGCGAGAGTCAGCGAGATGCCGAGTGACAAGTGGAAGAATGGGACGTAAGAAACCAAGGAAGAGAGAGCCGAGAAACCAGGGAAGGCTGGATCCATGTGCTCGGCTGAAGGGCTTGGACTGGGTCATTTGTATATCATGCGCTAACACTTTTAGACCCACGGATCATGGAATTATACATAATGTATGCTTTATACAGCACCAACATATACCACAGCTCTCATGGTAATGGTCAAACGCCACCAACCATGGCAATGGCAAGGCCAAAGTACAGCAGCCACAGTGATGGAAAAACTGTGCCAGTCATAGTGAGGGCCAAACCCTCGCTCACAAATGACCCCCAGAAATAAGACCTGATGGAGGGGGATACAACAGAGGAGACTATTGAGAAACCCTTTCCTGGTTATGGCCTAGGCCAGTGAATGCAGGATGTATGCAGCACCTCAGAAGTCAGAGACCCGGACCCTGACGTGGTGACCGTTAAGCGACGACACTTTCGATTTAACTGTCCAACTTCCTTTCTGTGCAGGGGGAAGTGAAACTGCCAGATGTTAGACGAGCGAGGATGCGGGGGACAGAAAATGTGAACGTGTTACATTACGGGGGAGAAAACAACTGCAATAAAGCAGGGATTGAAGAGCAAGAATGGAGACTGCCATTGTGGTGGAGGCTTCTCAGCATCTCCTGAGAGATCCAAGACACAAGTTTTAAAGGTTCAATTCAAGATGCTGGCTTTCAAGAGGACAGAGAGAGAGACAAGGTTGAGTTGGTCATGGCTAAACAAATCAGTCCATACAGAATAATATAAGTAAATTTAGTGAGCACACCCCCATAATGGTGGCTAGAGCATACCTAAAGACCATGGCTGGTTAGGGGGTCCCAGAACTAACAGCTAGTGAGCTCCCAAAGACCACAGCTAGTCAGAATTCTCCATAAATAACAGCCACAGTGCTTTCAAAGACTGTGACAAGTCACGGTGACCCCATAATGATAGCCAGGGTGCCGTTATACACTATGAATAGCAAGAGTACCCCAAGAATTAAAGAATGCACCTGAAGACTATGACTAGTGACAATCAAAAGTACTCCCTAAGATCAAGCACCCCCCATAATGACAAGCAAAGTTATCCTGAAGGCCAATTGTCTCCAAGATGACAAAGAGCCCCCACAGAGGCTCCTAAGTGCTGTGTCCAACTACTCTTACCATAAAACTGGCCAAACTGGTAAGACAGCTGTCGGCTGAATACTCACTTGGCTGACAACCGTTCATCTCACCCGCCATACACAAGGGCCCAGATTCAAGAAGCACTTGCGCGGGAACAAGTGTGATTTGCGCCGCGCAAGTACTGATTTGCTCCTATGCAAATTTGCGGCTGATTCTGTAAACCAGTTAAGCCTGAAATGCGGCCATTTTCCCGCGCACGCAGCCTAGCTGTTCCTGCGCAATTTTCGTGCAATTTTGCGCGGGGTGTAAGTTGCGCCTTCATGGAATTCCCTCAGCGAATATGCAAATTAGGTACTGCCGATGATTCAGAAACATGCGCGTGTGATGCGCATCTTGTGCTGGAAGCGTGCAAGCTTTTTTCCCTGGGCAAACTTGCTCCTGTTAAAAGCAGGGGCAAGTTAGCAAAAGATGGCCAAATGTCATCCCAGGTACGCACTTCATTACCCAGGGCATTGATGTCCAGGGCAATGGCTTCATATATAGCCCTCCTTTGGGCAATGGTGGTGTTTGCCCGCTGGGCACCATATAGGACTTCCTTATGCTGCTGGAGTGCAGCAATCAGGATGTCCATCTCTGCAGCCACAAAGTTGGCCTTCCTTATTTTGGTCCCTTTGGGAGGTGCCGTGTCTTGCAAAAGGGCGGAATTTCCTTGCTCAGGGGGGGTAGGAAAAAGCAGGATGAAATTCAGCAAAGAACCTGCGCAAGTCTGCTCCTATTTATTTGCTCAGTGCAAGCAGCTGAGCAGGATTTGCCCTGAAATTATGCTAGCAAACCTCTGCTGAGCCGAAAATTCCTCATTTACATAGGGGCACACCCACTTTGACTTGCACGGCCTTGCGCCCTCAGCTTTGCCTTAAACAGGAGCAAATTAAATGAACAAACGATTCCTGAATCAGGTGGCAATTTGGCAAAATTGCTCCAGCGCAGAGAAATTCAGCTGAGCGGCTCAGGTGTAAGTAATGGGCAAATCTACCTGAATCTGGGCCAAGAACACTAAGCCAAACATGCTTACTTCCTGAATAAGGGATAGGAGTAAGGACTAAGAAAAAAGGATAAGGCATGTTGAGATCCAACTGCCCGATCTTTCTATCCTTTAACATTTGCCGTCAAGAGGCCCCAGACATATTAAATAATCAGCCAGTCCTACCAAAATCTGCACTAGGACTAGTCATAACAGTCCTATTTTTCCAAGGATTGTGGCTAATCAGAGCGCCCCCATAATGACGGCCAGTGTACATATCTGGGTCTACCAGATTGTGTCGCGTAATCACTGCACACCAAACACCAGGGCAACCAAATCACCGGATATGTATCTCCACTGCTTGGCAGAGTGGTCGGCTGATACAGGGGATGCAGCGATCCTGCCTCCTGTGCACCAGGACATTCCGATGCAGCATGCAGGTGGGCCTTAGCCTCCTTTCTGTTTGCGCCCTACATCTGTTTCCTCTTCTATCATTATACAGATGGCACATACGTACACTACAGAATCCATAAACCTATATTACAGCACCGATCGGCGGCCATGTTGCTTAGCTTTGTCTCAGCTATGAAGTGTTTGCTGCTTATAATAAAAGCCTCCATACTGACGGGTTAAAAGACCGGGCATACTGCTAATTAAGAAAGTAAGCACTCGACCCGTATTTAACGGAAATAATTACTGGATTGTGTTCCCAGCTAATTTCTCTTGTACATAGCAACCCTAAGCTGAGATACCTGCGGAGACAGCACGGGGAGCGGAGTAATGATTAACCCACGGAGGTTGGAGAGGACACGGGTGTTTACTAGCTTGTAAACTGCTTAAAACTGAATTAACTGCCACTTCAATGCTGCCGCACTGACCTATTTACTCCCATTCATGGTCTAATGCTTCATGGCCTGGTTAAAACATGTCTGCCATCAGGACGTGGACGTCATGAGCTTTTGGGCGCCAACAGTAAAATCAACCTACCAAGTGCCATTTTTAATACTGGTGTCCCTACCTTTGGGCTGGTCCCAGTTGCAAATACTAGCTCTGCACCCACTACAGCTATGCACCTGACCAGGCTTTTTCATTGCCAGCACAAGACTCACCAGCCCTACAATGTTTGAACTGACCTCCAGTACAAGAGAAGGAAACGTTCGGCAACTAGAGTGGTCACCCAAGATATGTCAAACCAAAGAGAGCTGTCAGTGGGGACTCACAGTAACATGGAGTCATGTGTGTGCTTCAAGGGGTTCATCTCTTTCGAAGCCACCACCAAGACTGGGCCCAAGTGTTCTGTCTGGTATCTCCAAGCTCAACGTGATCCTTTTATGTTTCTTAGAAAACCATTTATGAACATTTTTACAACTGGCCTCCTAATGCTAGTTCTTAATGTTGGCAAAACAAAACTGCCCATGTGTCGCTGCAATGTAGATTATTCAGTACTGCAAATAGCTGTGGCTTGCCACATCAAAGGTAGCTGATGGCCTGTGGTACCCTGTCACTATGCACAGTTAGAAAAACAAAGGATGCCCATCCCATGTAGCACGGTACAAGAAGTTTTTTTTCTCCTCACGCCTCATTAACTCGTTCTGCGTGGATGATCTTCTTCAGAACCACTTACAATTCTGTGCATATTCATATTCATCCAGTCCGGTAAATCCAAGACTGTAGGTGGTCTCAGTTTTCCATGTTGTCCACTGCTTTCCAAGAACAACCCAAACTGGTGGGCATCCATGAGTTGGGACCCTACCAATTCTCTGAAAGTAGAGGTAATGATACTCAGTAATGTACCCAAAATGTCACTAGTTTAGGCCCGTTGTCACCAAAATGAAAGGGGAGGTTTAATTTAATCAACTCCTTTTCATAAGAAGAGTATGTCAATGGCAAGGCAAGCGGTGGAATTGGTTGGCAAGTTCTCGAATGAAGCTTTACTAAGCGCCTATTGAAAAATCAGATTTAGAAGGTTATCCTGAAACAACAACCCCACAATTTACTCAGAATGCCATAAAAGACAGTGCCTGAACCTGTCAACCCCCCGCGGTGCTAAGACTGGTCATACACATTAGACAGCTACCCTAAACACATGGACGCTTGACCAACTATGCGTGTGTTCTCAATAGGGACAGGGGAGTAAACTTCTTTAGACTTTTTTGGTAGCTTATCTCCCTAAGAACAAAAAAACTGGCTATGTTGAATTCCAACTGCCCAATCCATCTCTCTCCTGAGGAGAATCAGAAAGCCATCATGCACATTAGATCATTGGCCAGCTTACGTTAGAGATCTGTTGATGTGGAAACATCCAACAGGTCTTACTGAAGGACCCATATCAATGCCTCATGTGCCCAAAGGCAACTATAACATGAAAAATACCTAATATGTAAAATACTCTATATGGGGATGTTAAAAACTTTTGTACCCCATTAAGTATCCACAACAATCTACCAAGGGTTTACATTATTCATGGACATAACAGAATACAGAAATTAGATTAACCTGCTAATATTCTCTGGCAATATCCTAATTTATAGAGGCTGCCTACTTTGGACCATTCTTACTTTAAGAGTCCCATAAAAAGATGCCCCCCTTGCTAGTACCCCTCAGGAATCAGCTGTGGGGAAACCTGCAGCGTTACCGCCGGAGAAATGAAGCATTATGTAGCGTCTATTCAAATCTAGAAGCAGTCTATGTAATGTGGGACAGGTCCTCCAAAGCGAGAGGCGCATCGTTGTAACCTCTGCCCAGTCTGACTAAGAGATGACAGCAGACCCTCCACTATTAACTCACTTTTCCCTAATAATGTGCATGAAAATGGTTTTTCTAAACTAGACCACCCCTCTAATGTTTAGGCTCACAACCATATTGTACCATACTCAGTTTCAGTGGTGTAACGTTCTCAACAACCTCAAGAGGGAGATCATGCATACGTTGGGGGGCAGGATACACAGTGTACCAGCGTTTTCATTTTGTCTTTCTGTTTGTGAGGCAGATCATCTTCAGGCTGTTCCCGCCTCATCAATAGATGAAAATTTAAAGGGAGAAAAAAAAAAAAGAACAACAATTTATTTTCATTCATTATTCATGTGGTTAAGCAGCCGGCGGGTTAAAGTAAAGGCTTTGTAAACGGTTTTTATGTTCTATGGCAGAAGTCCTAACCACTTTTAATAATAATGCACATTTGGGAATCAGAGTAAAGCATGCTGGGAAAGCCCATCTTCTATGCCAATGACAAAGTTAGCAGTGACACTTATATTGTTTATATCAAAAACATCATCTATTTTGGAGAAATCCCTTTCATTCTGTGAGAGCTACTCCAAGAAGCCAGATGTAGGAGAAAGACGAACCAAAGATTGGTAAGGGTAAAAGATACCCCAAAGATGGAATCTGGAAAAAGATCCGTCAAAGCTGGGTTAAAGACCCACCTAAGCTGGAACATGAGTTAAGAAGACCCAACATAGTTTGCAAAATCACAAAAATTGGAACCTGGTTGAAGATAAAGTAAAGCTATAACACCCACATAAGTTGCAAGACTCCTCAATAACCATCACAGCTGGTAAAACCACGTAAGTTGGAACCTGCTTAAGATGACCTGCTTAAGTTGGAACATAAAGAAAGACTCACTATAGCTGGTAGAACCACATAATTTAGAACCTGTGAGAAGACCCACCATAGCTTGTAGAATAAAGTAAGCTGGAAACTTAAGGATAGACACTACACACCTTGCACACTAACCTAAGTTGCAAACTGGGAAAAGACCCAACAAAGTTGGTAGACCTACATAATAATATGAAGCCTGAGGGTAAAAGGCATGGAATCTGGTAGAAGACCCACCACTTGAAAGAGTGGCCAGCACAAGAATAACATCTTGAAACTTTATTCTATATTCAGTTAACATACATCTCCATAGATACCAGGGTGTTCACAGCCAATGCGTTTCGTTTGAAATCTGGGCAAAGACCCGGGATTGACGGAAGTTAGGAGAAGTTTGGTCCTAAATTTCAGCACCATGAAAATAACCTTTAGGGGAAATGAATACATGGACATATGGGCAGACATACCATACTGGTATTCCCTGCTATGTGGTCAATAGGGAAGGAGAGTTCCAGATTAAGGAGTTCACATACCTTTTGATGTGAATCTATGTAGGACTCCCCATCTTCATCTCTCCTCTGTAAAAGATTGGATGGGGGCAGCAGGAGAGGGATGGAGGAAAATGATAATCAACCCTAGGCCCCCCTTCACCTCTGCATGCCATGTACTCTGTCTGGATACCATCCTGAAACCGAAACATATTGCCCAAAAGTCTTATTAGTCAAGTAGAGGTGGTGGCGTTGATATATATTTTTATGATATTCTATTATATCTTATCTGATGATGGAAGAACTGGAAGTGAAGACAGAGAAGACCAGAAATCAGATGATACAAGGGGAGGAGTGAGAGGCTGGCCAAATGCAGAAAAAGATTTCTAATCTAGTCTGCCCAGGAAAGAGATCAGAGGATAAAGGAACTTTCCAGTCAGTTAAAAAAGGAAGAATCGAAAATGGTTGCAATTCTAAGGAAGAATCATTGCGCAAGGCCTCAGGCAGCCACCAGAGGCTACTTGCAATTTTTAAAGGTCCCAAAAAATGTTGAAGGCGCTGAACAAACTACTAGCCAGAAAGTCTCAAAAGGTGGTCAACCATGGGAAATACAATATGATCACTCCTTCTTCCCCCGTCATCTGCTGTTGGGACTGAGTCAAGCCACACCCCATATAAGATAGTCAGTCGAACCTGCTGAAATTGGTAGGTTCAGTACACTTTCAGCTAATGTCCACCTTCAATCTCATCCTATAAAATTAGATTATACTCATCACAACCCTTAACTATCTAAAGCGTACAGGGCATCAAGACTGTCCCCTGACATGTATGCTTAGCCAATCTGGGCATGCATGTTTATGGGAAGGTTTGGAGAGATAACAGCCTATCAAGTGGGCATTTAACCCATTAATGTGTATGGCTGTTTTAAAATGTGGCCGCAGACAGCAGATACTTGTGATTATGATAAAGTCCACTGTGGGCAACAAAATATCTCACCATTGAAATTTAACATGAACCAAGTCATGACTTTTTTCTCTTTGACTAGCGCACATAATTTGGAATCCTCTTTGTACAGTCCACATCTAGATGTATGTCACAGTACTAACTTTCAAACCAGGAACTGTCACCACAAAATGTACGGTTGTCTCCAGGCCGTGTGCCAGAGAGCAGGAGGAGCTGAGAAGATTGATATATAGTTTTATAGGATAAGATTTAGAGGTCCTCTAGAGACACTTGACGGGAAAAAAACTCACAGGTGTGGGCCACCCATCCACCAAGGTGACAAAACCTGCTGCCTTTCGTGTGTCTGGGTAGCCTCCTTGAGATCATAGGTTTCACTTTAGCACTCACCTGATTATTTACTTAACACCTCCACCGCTACTGAATTACGCAGAGAGACAGGTGATCTACGTAAAACCCTCCTGCAGCAATGGATGGTATTTTGCAAAACATACAACAGTTTATATATTTTTTTAAATAACAATTGTTCCGGCAGAATAGCACAGATTTTTTTCATACTACAGGCTAATGGCATTCATGGCAGATCCATCTGGTCTTGGTAGGAGCTGGACACATAGCTTAGACTGTCTGTGGATCAACAGCTATTCCTACTGACCCACCATACATATGCCCACTCAGCTTGGCCGAGGGTACACGTGTTCTCAATGGGGAGAAGGGTCTATGATCGCCAATAAAGAGTCTTTACATGAGCCAATGAGGAGGAATGAGTGTTACTATGATTGTTCATCCCCTATACACTTTACATTATGTTGGCAGCTGATCCCCTGGTTACAAAGGGGCGATGTGCTGATGATCAAGGAGCATTTTTACGCAAGCATGAAAGATCCAATCTGCCGGCATTTGTGCGTTGGCTCACTAGTCTGATAATTGGTGGGTGTTTACATGTGCCGAAGAGTTCTGAAAAAAACATTTCAGATTATCGTTCTTTTAAATTCGTGGCAGACAGAACCATGAGAACAAAGGATTGGGTATATTGGAATCCAACATCTCAACATCCGCCATCGAGGAAGAGTCGAGACACCCTCCTAGATATTAGATGGAAATCAGCAGGTGTAGCAGACATTCATCGAATGTGTATGGCCAACTAATGGTCCCATTTCATCATAAGGAAGGAAACACCCCCTTAGAAGAAGTGACTGACTGGTAAGGGAGCAGAGGTCGCTATGGGGTGGTTTTCATGGAAACGATCATCTGGCTGAAAGCTATCTACTGGGTCTGGACAGTTTTAAGAATATCAAAAGGCATTCAGAAGATCCACCTAGCTTTGGTGGGATCTGCTGAGAATCCCATGTCTATGCCATGGACCACTACAAACACTGGGTTGTTGACAGATCCTACCAAAACTTGCTGGATCTGTCAACAAAGTTTATGACCACCCCTATGGAGGTGCCATCTCCCAGCCCACAAACAGTGGACAGAGCTGAGGTTTGCACATATCCTAAAAGTGAAGCTCCACTTAGAAGCCACTTAGACCAATATATTCTGGATTTACATACCCTCTCTAGAGGTTAAGTGGACAACGGCTAATGACAACTACCTGCTCCTCTAACGAACTTCCTTTACCAAGAACACGAGGGAAGGTCGATGCTGGTAATTAGAGAAGATTTGGTAATGTCGGTCAGCGCATCCTAATGTAGGAAAAAGATAATACCCGTAATGTATGCAGAGGGGCACATATTTATGATTTTGTATGGATGAGCACAAAAGAGTGAGTGTATTATGTCGCGTTTCCATGCCATCCAAGGAGAGCAATTTCTAAGTGCAGCTATGTATCCATGAGACCACTGATGCGTTTCAAGGCCAGTCCAGCCTGGATACATTTTTCTACCACTGTCTGGAGACATGTGACATGCGTAGAATAACGTTCCCCTCCACACAGGCCTAACATAGCACATGTTCCCCCTGAAATACTCTGTGCCGCTGTGACCTCTGTCCCCTACTCTCTGTGACCTCTTAAGCTTATTAATTCTGTCTGAAACACCTTCAAGGTATGTGAAAATACTACATATGGTTATAATTAGCTCCTCACATTTAGGGTGATGGTCTCTGTATATGAAGAGGAACCAGAAGCGAAAATTGGGTTTAGATGAGACTCAGGACTGCATCTCAAAGGAAGCAGTCATCGATGTGGCCGCTACACCCTGTTCATAAGTAC
Organism: Bufo gargarizans; assembly: GCF_014858855.1. Lineage (NCBI taxonomy): Eukaryota > Metazoa > Chordata > Amphibia > Anura > Bufonidae > Bufo > Bufo gargarizans. Next base: position 19,953 of record NW_025334771.1, on the reverse strand, counting down.
GCTGCGGATCACTGCAGCCTGGGAGACCACCAGGCCACAGCCACATCTGGGTGGACCCCCAAAGAGCAGACTGAGGAATGAGCGACCCACAGGATGGGACTGTATTGCTCTGACACTTGTGGCTTTGACTGCCCCATGATAAATGACTAACCGATGCTCACCCTTCCCCCCTCAGATATTGGGATTCGAAAAGATACCATAAGACTGTCCGGTCCAGAATTGCATCTATACATTCCATGGAGCTGAACGGCAATACGACACGCAACCCAAGGATTGGTGAGGTCATGTATTTCCTAATCCTGTACATTGCGTTCCTCACAATTGATTGTAGGAGTCCAGATCGGACTATATATTCAAGTACATGTCTTCCTCGAATAACTTCTCGTATAATCCTAAATGCGACAGGTCACATTTATTGTCTATCTGATGAAAAAAACAACCAAGAATTCAGGAAACAAGCATACCAAAACACAAAAAAAAAAAAAAAACAGCAGCAGCTTGACGAGATGTCACCACCACCAAAAGCACCGATGCGTCCCAGTTCAGTGACTGTTCGGCCGGTTTTTCCTCTCAACTCAAAGCCACAGAGATCTAATCATCCCACTTCGCCCCAAGTAGGTTAAAATTACGGGACTTGTGGTCATGATATCTGACAGGTTTACAGTTAATATCTAATTTCCCCAAAACACGTTCAATTATAGCCATAAAAAAAAAATATAAATCTGTTCGAATCACCATTAATAAGTAAGATTAAGATCTGCACGGCCTGTTCTTGAAATAAATGTGAAGTAAATGTGTCGTTAGGCTTAGACCATTTATTCCATCACCTCTCACCATGTAGGAGATGGAAGAACACCAGAAAAATACCACACGAGATGTACAGGTAGGGAGATGTTGACTGTGTTCAAATCCAGGACCTCAATATAGAATATGTGTGGTGGTCCATGAGGGGGGGCCACTCACTTTCCAAAACCTATGTGCCATGGTCCGCTGTAAGATGCTCAAGCCCTAAAAGCCTTTGTCCCTCAGTTCTCCAACATGATTTTCATGTTAAAGTTGTACCCATCATAGAGGTGTGTGTCCCATGACTTCTATAGTGGTCTCATGTCTCCATGGATGGAGTGAACATGAGAAAGGGTCCTTTTTTCTAAGGGGAAAGGAAGGTCACTGGAAGGTTATGGTAGTTCAAAGCCTATTTAGATATTCGCAGGCACACAACAATAGTTGCCTGAAGGAAAGTTGGAATGAAACATGTATTGGGCCTCAGGACCAGTGTGGTGTATTAACTGGATGGCAGTGGTAATACGGTTGGAAGAAAATGGGAGTTAAACAAGCGTTGTGTCTTTAGGTTGGCGTGGTTTACAACTGGTGGGCTATTATTTCCCCAGAAGAAGACTTGTATGAAACATTTCTTTGGATCTTCTGGGTTTGTGTGGTGCTATGTATCTTGTGCTTGCTCCTTTGTGGTTGTTATGTAATTAAATCAAACATTTTTTATGGTGCCAACTGGGTGTTTGGTCTCAGGGTAAGTGTGGTGCACTACTGGAGGTCTGAAGACTATTCAGATATTCAAAGTTTCTATCTCCATCACAATAGATGTCTAAAAGGAAACTGGGATGAAATGCACGTTGGGTCTCAGCGTTAGTGTTGTGTCATGACTGGACGGCCATTGGGGGTTAAAGCCTATTTAGATATTTGCACTCTACATCTTCACCACAACAGCTCCCCAAAAGAAAATTGGGGTGAAATGCATGTTGGGTCTTTTGGGTCAGTGTGTAATTACCATCCACATTTCGTATGGTGCCAACGGTGACTTGGTTTATCCATGGTGTCATTGCCTTTATATATGACATGTCGTTTTCTCTTTGTGGAGTCTCTGATGAAAAAAAAATAATAATGCATTTCTTTAAATGTATTTGGTCTGAATTTCTTAGGGTTGTAGGTTATCGTTGTATCCACTACAATGGAACTCGGAGGCTATAGTTGTGGCATTATTTTAGGAGGTCGTTGTGGCCTCATATTATCTAGACTCTGCTCCACACATCCAGCCTGATTCAAGTGGAAGAAGATCACAATCATGGGGACAAAGAACAAAATATCAAAGCATCCGAAGGTAGTGCAAAGCGGGAGCAACGCGTTTCATGATCACAAGAAGATGGCAATAGAAGGTCATACGCATATTATAAGGGCCCAGAGGCCTGGAATTTTTATGTAAACATACACATACCGTTGAGTAAGTTTTATCCATCCCGTGCCAATCTTGAGGAACAGCAAATCTCCTACTCCAATAGCATTCTAAGCTGAATTAAAAAAATGCTCTGGTTTCTCCTTCGAGTCCACCCGCACCAAGCTGAGCAGCAAGGAGAAACTATCAGAATTGAGATTTCAGCTCTGGATGTGACTGGAGTACAAAATAAAATCAATATAAGGCTGGAATACAAAAAGACCTAAAAGTTCAGAGTGTACGGCCGGGTAGCGACAGCGTTACTCACATTTGTCACAAGAAAAATCCTAAATTCTTCCACCTGGCTGTCCTTAAATAGGCAGCTGGGCTCAGAAGCCGTGTCTCTGTGTTGGAATCTGGGAGTCTTGTGTCTGGATGAAGGCTTGCTACCTGTTTGGCGTGAAAACAGGTTGGTGCTGCTATCAGCAAGGACTCTTTGAGGCAGAATTTCCGCATGGTGTGAATTACCACCAACACCGTAAGGTGAGTTTTTGTTTGAATATGACTGTTTGTTTTGTCACTTGCCTAAAAGTGTGAATAAAACCCAGGACTGTTTTATCCGAAGAACTTGTTGTTGCCTCTATACTGCGTCCGCTAATCCTGTCTACCAGAGCGAGTCCCCACAATATATATATCATGAAGCCACCTTGATAAACAGGTCTTTGTCCCGCAGTCATGAGCTACAAGTATTCGCAGCGGCCATCTTGCTGACAAAGCATTCAGGTATTTGGCACTTTCATAAGAGCTGGGCAGCTCTTAAAGGAAAATTGCATAAGAACTTGGCGTTTTTCCTACTTTCATAATTCCTCTGTTTATATGATGACGTCCACGCAATTGTCCAGGAAGCATGTTGTCGACATTACGTCCTTTAGTTATTGGGGTTTTCTAACCTGTTTGGAGACGACCCATTAGGGCCGTCGGTATTTTTACCGATATGCACATTAGCTCATTGGTTCACCGAGGGATGGGCCCGAGCCCCTGCAGAGCACCAGATCTGCAACGTTCTGCTCCTCCTGCCACTCCACCATTCCTTTTGATTGGCAGGACCAGACATCTCGTCCAGCCCTGTAATCGTACGCCTGAGGCAAGGGTTGCGGGATCTGCACATGCGCAGAGCATCTGCTTCAGCTTCCTAGGCATCGTCATGCGCCCAGAACTGAAGACTGTGAAGTCGTCCAGAGATGCGGGAATGATTGCGGCGTATATATATTCCCCTCTTATCCCTTTCTTCCTGGCACAGACACATGCGCTGTAAGTAGAACTGCTAAGGAAGTCTATACGTAGAAATCTCGCACCTGTGCTGTTGCCTCCCAGGGTTGGAACATGTGAGAGCATCTGCATTGGCTTCCTAAGCTGCACAGATGCTACTGCGCATGTGTCGATGATGTATTAGTATCAGCACCAGGGAGAGAGGAATGAGGGGGGAGGGGAATATACTTACGTCATGATCCTCCCTGCAGCTCTGGATGAACATGTGCCAAGCAGTCCTCACCAGTTCTGGGTCGGCCCATCTGTGATGTCTAGAAAGCTAAAGCAAATGATCTGCGCGTGCGCCATTACTGGGTGTAACGGTGTGAAATTACAGTGCCAGGCATGGGGTAAATGAAAATCCCTTGGTGCACCAAAACTCTGATTACTTGGTAATGGTGGCACGCACTCTAGCGCTTGTGCTATTGCTCCCAGTATCGGCACATGCGCAGACCATCTATATAGAATGAGCAGATGCCTACTGTACATGCTCGTATGCTGAAGCTCTGGATGCCTATGTGCAGTCGTCTCCAGCTCCGAAAGCACGATGATGTCATCAACGCATGCACAGCAGGCATCTGCGCTGCTGAGAGAGATGAAGCAGATGGTCTGCGAATGTGCCGATACTGGTTTAATGGGGTTGATCCTGCTGACAGAAGCAATTGTATCCAGTAGACAGAATCCTAAAGTGCCAGTCAGGGGCTGAGAAAACAGTTTGTCCCCAATGCCCCGCTCTCCTTCTACCCACCCCGTGAATGGCACTGCAGCCAGGAAACTTCTTACGAGGATTTCCATGTACTGCCATCAGCCGTTTATTTGAGAAGTGCCCGACAGTCTCCGGCCCGCTGGCTTCGTTCGGTGGTCTAACATGGCGAAGGTCTTGAGAAAGCAGTGTTCAATCTCCGAAAGACCTGGAGATTAGTCGCAGACTGTATGAATCACTGGCACAAGAGATGTTCTGTTATCAGGGGCGACCATATACTTGAAATTGGACCCCGCTGCCGTTTTCAGGAAGGAGTCCGTTTGTTCTGTTAGTTTCACATTTTTATTCCGGTGAAGTCTCTTTTATATCTGCGGTTATCCTTCTCCAAAAAAGCCACCGGCACCCAGCTAAAAATACACACAAAATTACGGTCAGTGATCGGCACTACCGTAAAAACACAGGGGTGGCGGAGTGTTCCAGGCCTGCCCGTGTGTGTGCCAAGGTGATAACGGTTTAAATTACAGCCCGCTGCCGCCCAGAGACACCCCCACACACCTGTCCACCCTGATCAGAGAGCTGGCAGAAAGGAGACGTGCTGGACCACCTTCTCCTCGCTGATAGGCCTGCTGGCCAGAGCCACAGGGAAACCTGAGCCATTGCTCCCCTTATGACGGGAAAGAAACATGGGATGGTCTCCGGCCAGCGGAGCTTTATAAATATCTGCACTCCCAGAACTGGGATTATTACTGTCTCTACAGAGCATGGAAGAGGGGAACAGCAGCACAGGAGGCTTCCTTCAAAAAGATCCTCGCTGGACTGCTCCATTCCCACACTAGGCCTACACACCTAATCCCATCCAGTCCCCCTAATGCCCCCACATAGCAATTACTCCCCCTTCATGCCACCGCACAGTATTTATGCCAGCTCTCTGCTTCATCATAATACACAGGTAACCGTCTCTGCTTCATCATAATACACAGGTAACCGTCTCTGCTTCATCATAATACACAGGTAACCGTCTCTGCTTCATCATAATACACAGGTAACCGTCTCTGCTTCATCATAATACACAGGTAACCGTCTCTGCTTCATCATAATACACAGGTAACCGTCTCTGCTTCATCATAATACACAGGTAACCGTCTCTGCTTCATCATAATACACAGGTAACCGTCTCTGCTTCATCATAATACACAGGCAACTGTCTCTGCTTCATCATAATACACAGGCAACTGTCTCTGCTTCATCATAATACACAGGCAACTGTCTCTGCTTCATCATAATACACAGGCAACTGTCTCTGCTTCATCATAATACACAGGTAACAGTCTCTGCTTCATCATAATACACAGGTAACTGTCTCTGCTTCATCATAATACACAGGCAACCGTCTCTGCTTCATCATAATACACAGGTAACTGTCTCTGCTTCATCATAATACACAGGCAACTGTCTCTGCTTCATCATAATACACAGGCAACTGTCTCTGCTTCATCATAATACACAGGTAACTGTCTCTGCTTCATCATAATACACAGGCAACTGTCTCTGCTTCATCATAATACACAGGTAACTGTCTCTGCTTCATCATAATACACAGGCAACTGTCTCTGCTTCATCATAATACACAGGCAACTGTCTCTGCTTCATCATAATACACAGGTAACTGTCTCTGCTTCATCATAATACACAGGCAACTGTCTCTGCTTCATCATAATACACAGGTAACCGTCTCTGCTTCATCATAATACACAGGTAACCGTCTCTGCTTCATCATAATACACAGGTAACCGTCTCTGCTTCATCATAATACACAGGTAACCGTCTCTGCTTCATCATAATACACAGGTAACTGTCTCTGCTTCATCATAATACACAGGCAACTGTCTCTGCTTCATCATAATACACAGGTAACCGTCTCTGCTTCATCATAATACACAGGTAACTGTCTCTGCTTCATCATAATACACAGGTAACTTCAATGAAAGACAGAACCGGCACTCCTTGCGATGTAGTCGTCAATATTTTATTCGCCACTCATGGAAAAAAGTGACGCGCGTTTCGGAACCTGCAGGTAACTGTCTCTGCCTCCTATAGACGCAGAGACAGCTGCCAGAACGCGGGACATACCATAAGCACTTCTCGGCTGTGTTCTTCCCCTTCCTTACACCATACCGCTGCCCCCTAATATTACATAAGAGGACAGGTCACTGCCTCCCACAAGATCAACACACTCCTCTCCTGAAATACTCTGTGCTGCTGGAGGACACTGCTCCCTCATAGTTGTATAGCCAACTTCTTCTCGGCTGTGTTCTTCCTCTTCCTTACACCATAGCACTGCCCCTAACATCATAGGATAGGACAGGTCACTGCTTCCCACAAGATCAACACACTCCTGTCTGAAATACTCTGTGCTGCTGAAGACATGGTTCCATTATATGTATACACACCTCTTAGATACTTGTCAGTTGTCTTTTTTTTCCCCTTCCCGAACTCACTGCCTACTAGTATAGTATGAGACCAGGTCACTTCCTCCCACAAAGTAAACACGCTCATGTTCTGAAACACTCTGTGCTGCTTTAGGACACGGCTCCACCACTTGTATATAACTTCTCAGGAGTGTTCTTCTCCATACTTCTACCACAACACTGCCCGCTTACATCACATGAGGGGACAAGTCACTGCCTTCCACAAAATCAACACCCTCATGTCCCGAATACTCTGTGCTGCTATGGCGATCTGCAAACTACTGAATTAGTCAATGGCAGCTCGCTGACTGTTTCCATATTAATACAGAGGTGAAAATGGGTCACGACAATGCTGACTACTGGACCGGTCCTCATCCAAGGCGGAGCTTAATTTTAAAGGTGTACAGCACTAATTAAATAATCATAGTCTGTATACTGATGGTTGATGTTATGCTGTGCCCTGATTTAAGTCAGGGATGGACAACCTGCGGCCCCCAAGCTGTTGCACAACTACAACTCCCATCATGCTATAATAGCTGTAGGCTGCCTGGGCATGCTGGGAGTAGTAGTTTTGCAATAGCTGTAGTGCCGCAGGTTGAGCATCTCTGATTTAAGCGATTGCCCCCTCGTTACCGCCCTATAAAGGAGTCCATGTCCTGGCTCAGCAGTATACGAGTACAAGTTGCTGAGCTGCATTCTCGCCTCAGTTTGGCGGCACGGCGCGGGGCGGCTGCCCCCCTGGGGGCATATCCATCTGACTCCTCGGTGAGGCGGCTTCTGCATTTTTAGATATGTGGGGAAACGCAGCTTCGGTGACATTAGGAACATATGTTCACAGCTTCCCCGCTCCCGTGCCATCGGACACGGATAGCTGCGCACGCTACTGCCAGGTACATGTGCGGGAAAGGGCGAGGGGCACAGGTGCGCATGTACAGGGTCTGAGGTGGCCACGTCTGAAGTTAAGTCGCCCATTTATGATTCCAGTTATTTAGGGCTGAGGAGAAAACGGAACGCAACGAAACCCAGAGTTTAAATTATTAAGATCCCAGGCGTCACCAGTACAAAGCAGCCATTTTATGACCGATCCATTATTCATATCCTTGCCTTTTGACCGGCCCATTTAAAGGTGTTGTTGAGTACAGAAAACGGCGGCGGCGACTACTGCCTAAAAGGGACGGGGTAGCGCCCTACTATCCTGGTGGGAAGACGAAGGTAGAAGCTTCTGGGAAAGCTGGGTGAGCACCATGAGGTATATTAACCGTTCAGGATTCTGGAATAGCTGGGTAACACCCAATTTGAGAGTGGAAAATATAAATGGCAGCCATATTTATAACCCAGTTTTCCCTCGACACGGAAATGCCAACGACACTGCTGAAAAGATTTATGGTGAGTGCCCTTTAAGACTTCGGAAAGTGAAAAACAACATTTTTAAGATGACAGAGGACCATTTTCCCTGTAGCCATAGGTAAGAAGAAAACCATTATCTTGTCAGGGATGATCTGTTTCATACTGGGGCAAATACCAGTCCAGGGCAGAGGCCAGGATGAAGCATTACAAAAACTGACAATTTTACGGTCGCTGGCCCTTTAAAAAATGCTCGACGGGCAAAACTAAGTAAAAACACACGTGGGGGGGGGTAATTATTATGTAACTTTTGGCCTAAGAAAGTCACACGTTTTGGAACATGCCAATTTTGCGCCATTTTTTATTTCAATTTCAAGTCAGTGGGCGGGGCTTAGCATGAGGTTTGCTAGTATTTTTGCCAGGAACCCGTGTAAACTGTAGCACAAATCTACTCCAGCTCATAGGATGGACTGGCGCCAAATTTAGGAGCCCTGCGCCTCATGTATCTAACGGTAAAACTCGTTCACAGGAACCAATCAGAGCACAGCTTTTACTTCTGCTCTTGAGAAATAAAAGCTGTCATTGGTTACTATGAGAATTTGAAAGAAAGACAACTTTGTACTGTGGTTGCTAGGCAGTGTATCCATAGCAACAAGACTCAGGGCTGGAGGTTGCTCAGGCTGCCTTATTAATCAGATTTTTCTATGAAATAGATCAGAATAGCTTTATATAGACCAGTAGAGATTTACAGGTTGGAGGCCACTGCCTCCAGTATAGGTGTGGCGGAATCAGCTCAGTGGGTACAAAATGGCTGCCGTCACGCTCACTCTCCAGGCGGCAGAGAACGTATGAAATGACTTATGGCTATTTATTGTTTCTCCTTTGGATTTTTGAGGTCAATCTCAGGACGCGGAAACACATTTTCAACTGGGTCCCAGAGGAACTCAAACAATCCGAGATTCACAGATATCGCTATTTGAGAACAAATTGGCCATGTCTAGATCCAGGAGTAGAAAGGGGGAGGCACGGCTTTAACCCTTACAAACCCGCAGGGGTCACATCAGAGCCAATATCTTAGGACTATGAACAGGAAGAAGTCTAAATACAGATATGCAAGACCTTCACAAAGAAGACGAGGTGCCTTCTCCCCCACTGATATCACTGGGGTCATTAAGACCACAAATGGGGCCCACTAAGACATGTCAATGGCTTCGATTGTATAGATCTGACTTTTTTATGAGGAGCTAAACATTACCTAGCCCGCACTATAATGGGGCCCACCCATTCTTTCTACAGTTTTCGCTAGCCCTGAGGGACGCTCGCTTGTACCCATCTATCCACACTGCGAGGAGAAACCAGCGTGAGATGTTTGAGGGTTTCACCAGAATGGATGAACGTGAGAAAAATGCCATCGAGATGCCCCATGGCCCCGGGAATAACCTTCCCAGAGACGTGACAGCATCGTGAAGCCTGTGAACGCAGAGAGCAGAGGACTGGATTCCCACGATCCAGCATGAAGGAGCTGCTGCTATCAGGAGAACGGAGGGTGGAGCCAGACCACTCTCCATCCTGGTCCTAAAAAGGAAGAAGAAGATGGCCAAGGCCACCTTCTGCAGAAGGGGAGGAGGACACCAGCCTGGTCGCGATGCCTCCGACAGCACCTGTCTGCCATACGCAGACTTCCCTGCTAGTGTGGTCCCTCTTAGTAGATGACACAAGGACACATTTTGTGAGATTTAACCCAGAATTCAGTATAATTTCTGTCGAAAAACTAAATTATATACCACAAACTTGTGTTAGGCTCAGTTCACACTGTGTCAGAGCCCTGCGTTTGGTATATACCGTGGGAAAAGCTCCTGATTTTGCTGGGACAATAAGAAAAAAAGAGGTAGAGCTTGTGAAAGTAGCAGTTTTTCTGGGAATTCTGAGCAGTTTTTTTTCTTAACGGGTTTAGGTTTGTGCGTTTCTTCTTCGTTTTCTAAAACTACTTACAAAAGCAGTCGGCTCCACATTTCTGGATTATCAGATTGCGAGGAACTGCACTGTATACAACATATACGTTACGGCTTCCGACTTATACTGGCGACGTACAGTAATGTATACTTATGTTGTTGGCTTGCTGCTTTTCTATTAGCAGAAACCACCAAGCCGTAGAAAACCTTCCACAGATGCGAAGCTTGTGACTGCCTGCCCACGCCATCCAGAGACCGGTGTTCAACAAAACCACAACACAGAGTCCTGCAAGAAAACCAACATCCGCTTGTCCTCACCCACGCCGAATCTTCTCTGCCTCTGGTACCGCTCTCATTTACGGTGCCCAAATATACCTCCAATCAGGAGGACCAGTCCCAGAGGTCACATAACATGCAATGTCTTTAGGATCGGGAAAGGCCTTGTCCAGGATTAGAAGAACATGGTGGTCTCCATCCCAAAAATGTCCACAAGTTATGTGTGGTGTTACACCCCGTTCACATCACTGGGCCTGAGCTGCAATACCAGACACGATCTAAGGTCTGGTGTGGCACTGTTTCAAGAAGCAAGTAGCCATGTTTTTCTAGTCTTGTACAACTCCTTCAAGGTCAAAGCTTAGGGTGACTGTTGCCAATGACCATTTCTGCCATACCCACACAATCCTACGACTAAATTATTTTCTCTATTTTTTTGGGACATTTTGTGGGGTTGTCACTAAACTTTCATAGTCATTTAACTCTAGTGGAAGGGGCCAGTTGCTTGAAAGGAATGGCTTTTGTGCATACAATGGCAACACAATCCTTTTATTTGCCAGATTCTAAATTTTCCAAAGTTCAACAGAGAAATTTTCCCTCAGGAAATCAAGGAACGTTTGCACAAAGCAGCACATCAGTTCTCGACATGGCAATCTTGAAGACCATATCAGTCTTTTCTTCTCATCTGGAGAAGCCTCTCCAGATCCCACTTCTCCTCCTTGCCAACAATACCAGGAGAACATAGGATCTGACAGACACGAGATTCTTCGTACCTCACTAACGTGGTTGTCAAGATCCTACATATTTCTAGGTCATACATGTGTTTCGGAAAGCCAGGTGAGAACCTAAATGGCCACCACTGCCCATGAGAGTAGATATGTTGGGTGACTAACAAGACACGCAGCCGTCCCACAGGTACAGAAGAGAGCAACTTCACCATCAGAAAACTTCTGACATGTCACTGGTGAGGTGTGGGTGCCGAGACCTCCACCTCTCGCTGAAACGAAGGGACAAAAGTTCTCAGTCAAAAAGTATCCCTCAGCTTTAGTCTGAAGATAGACTCAAAGACGGTCCCAATTTTGTCAAGGCAGTACCGCAAACCAGCCCACAAAATGAGAGGAGCTTATGTAAACCAGACCCTCAAAGTGGGCACTCTCAGAATAGAGCAACACACTGTCAACTCCAACATATCAGTGCACATCATGGTTGAAGATGTGGCCTCAAACACAAGGCAAGGCCTCTTCCATGTTACGGAGACTCTGGCACTGTGTGTGTGTGCCGCCTCCATAATACGACATGCGATAGAACATGCCATGTGGATGTTGGAGGTGGACTGAAAACACGTCTGACGAGAAATCCTCACACTCCCAAATTTAATAACAGCCTGGAAGGAAGTTTCACATCATTGCAACATCCTAGAGAGGCTTCATGCAAAATACGGATACCCGCCGTGCGCATCCCGCACTATCCTCTGTCCCCATTATAAAAATTCCTATTCTTTTCTAAAAAAACGGACAAGACTAGGACTTATTCTATAATCTGCGATGCAGGGATGCAGACCCTTCAGAATTTTTTGCGGGCCCCATAGAAATGAATGTGTCCACGTGCGATCCAGAAAAAAAAAAAAAGTGGATCGGACACAAACTCACAATACGGTCGTGTGCATGACGCCATATTGTCATAAAAACGAGGTTGGTGTGCCTCATGCATTGTAAAGGGAGTGATGGGTGGGTATGCCGTATGAAACTCTCCATAAGGAAAAACCCCTGCAAAATCAAGATCTTAAAGGGATAGTATGTTTTAAAAAAGTGCATAGAGGAGGGATTTTCACACCAGACTGCCCCTCGTCTGGAGATTGAGATAAGCTATTACATGGGGCAACTGCACATATAGCAATTTCCTAAATGCTTCAGTTATCGGAGCGAGCGCCTCCACAAAGAGGAAGATATTGGATGTTTGCTTGTGATACTACGTCGTCCCTTTAAGTCATCGAGGGGGTAAAAAAAAAAAAGAAAAAACCCGCACACAGGTGCTTTCGCAGTAGAAGGAGCCGTCATAGCCGGGCCCAGATAATGATCCCATTCTGTGTAAGTGCTAAAGAACAAACATGTTTTGTTGCAGAGAAGGCGGCGGAGGGAGTGAGAGGCCTACGTGTGACAGGAAAACAGATGTCTCTCCACATACACTGCTCCGCTTGTTAAACACCCCGACCCAGCAAGGCCAGAGGAGGCGCTGCAGCTGCTGCGGAACCACAAGTCCCAGCGCGGAGCTCCTCTGCAGCTGGCAGACCCCTGAAACTCAAAACATGAAACCTTCTCCACTGGTCGAGGAGATCATCATGTGACTAAGTAAAAATAAAAAATAAAAACATTAAAAAACTAAATATATTATTCTGTCTAGGCTGGGCTATGTAGTCCCACAAAGGCGCCAAAGTCTCACTATCGCTATAAAGTATGCAGGGTTTTTGTCTAACGCCGCGTTCTTAGAACCACCTACTGCCCCGGCTCTGTCACTTTAGGCACACCTTTGACCGTGCCAAGGCAAACCCGCCAATGCTCAAGTGCCCCAGTGGTATCTGCCAAGCTGTTGCCCCTGGAATTTTTTTTCCCATTTGTTCCCGTTTTCTTTAAAAAAAAAAAAAAAAATTTCCCGGTAGACCAAATCCGTTTCTGCTTCATGAGTCCAAGGGGCGGAGCTCTGACACACCTTACTTCAAATAGGTCGGCGTTGCCTCTTATTTTTCTGGAGGGATGCGGTCAGTGAATGTCTGTGAAGAAGCGCCTAAAGGGGATATTGACGGTCACGGCGGCGTGTTTACTGTCACAAAGAGGAATGAAATGCTTTGTCAGGCCGTGAAGTAACGCAACTGGTTTGACAAGGACGAGCCCCTGGTAATTATGCAGAAAACTTGCAACAGCTGCAACGCTTTGTGTTTTCCACCTTCCATTTCAGGGTGGCTCCTAGGTACCGGAGGGGAGGGGGGGTTAACCCTTACATTACCTGCTACAATGCCTCATGACACGAACGCACGCCCTCTGACAATTATTAAACAGGTTAGCAACTGTGTACATTGCAGGTGAGCAGCTCCTGGGAAGAGGCCCGTATACATAGAGGGAGTGAGGGCACGGCCCACCCCTACAGGTGTTTTACCCCTTCAGACATTAGCGAATACATTTATTTTGGCCACCAGGACAGACCCTTTAAATTCTAACAGGCTAGTGGGGGGCACTTGCAAATATTTCCGAAGGGTCTACGGGAGGACTATGTAGAAACATCCCTCCTTGCCTCTCAGTCAGGACTCATTGGCCGAGAGATTTCACGGAGAGACTGGGTACTCATCAGTTTTGCGCAGTTTAACGTGTATTTGGCACCCTATCATGTCTGTGGGTGAAATGGGGGAGCGGGGGTTCATAGGTAAATCATAGCAATCATGACTAGGCTCTCCTATGTGGGTAACCTGTATCTGATGACATTTCTCAAAAATGGCTGTGTGTGATCCAGCTTTAACTAATGTCTATGGTCAGCGTAATGGCCGCCATTAGTGGTGGTCAACCAGCATCTCGTGTAACTCAGAAACAGAGTATTAAAAAAAAAATACTCACAAAAAATGACTCAAGGGACGCTTTATTCAATCAAAGCCACTGACTCGATAGTGAAAGTATCCTTTAATTTTTTTTTTCTTAGTCGCTCTTCAGGTGCAGGTAGAGCCAGGGAGACTCGTAAAATTAGAAGTCAATAAAGATTATCCTGTCGTCTGTGTCTGCTCGAGATTTTTATTGCACTGGATAGAGACTTTACAGAAGCTCAAAAGCCTCATAAAACACTCAGCAATAACATTCATGTCAATCCACTAGAAGTCATCAATACCTGCAGAAGATTCATTATGGATTTTTTTTTTTGTGAAAGGTCAGGAGAGAGAGGTAGAGAAGTGCCGGATACAGATCTCCTTGAGATTCGAGCACTTAAGATTGGGCGCAGAGGCATTTAACTGACCGTCCCTGGCAGACGAGAGACATTATGTTACTGCTATTAAAGATCCAAAGCTCTTCTGCTCTGATTGAATTATTGAAAAGTCTAGAATAATTTATAAAGAACATACGAGCGGAATGTACATGTTCCAGGGTATGGAGGACACGACTGTGGAAGAAGAAAAGGTCGGAGGACACCACACGTAACGGCATCACCAGACGTACAAGGTTCTACCAAGCTCAATGTATAGAGCCCACATCTACGTTAACTATTATTGGTCTCAGACCATAAGAAGTTGACATCCCATGTAGGTGTAGGATATATAGACTAAGATGTTTGGATTACTATAGACTTCCCGACCCAGTCATGATTAGGCTATTGTTTCTAGCATTGTCCAATAGAAACAGCAGGTTGACTAAAATAACCAAAATCTCCTCGACTGAAATGTATATTCAGGTAAACTCTAAAAGTTTATGAAGGAAAATCCAAATCCACCCAATCTTCACCCAACCACTGGTGGTTGGGTAATGGTGGCCTTACCCATTCGTCTAAAGTTGGTCAAAATAGACAATTTTAACCAAAACAATAGTTCATCAGATGAAAATTAACAACGAACAATCATTTCAGCCGATCGATGACACACAGTGATCTTCTGGAGAGTCCACAAAAGTTATTTTCTTGATAGAACATTCCCAACAAGATCATTTGTCCTTTGCCTGGTGCCACTGAACACATATGGCAGTTTGAACGACATGGACTAAAAAGTATACAGCTGCTTCACTTATACGATTGATTATCTGGTGAACATTCCTTCAACGGCGATTCCACCATCAACCTACTTTTATTTAATGTATATGGCCAACCATTACAGACAATGGAGATAGACCAACAGATATCTACTGTGAATGGGTGGAAGATGAGATGATGGCCAGAATGTTCCAAGGCTGACTTTGGAGGAATAGGACTTCAGATGCCAGAGGTGTCTGAAGGAATACATTAGAGGAATCAAAATCAAAATCAATCCTCTGACACATCAAAACACAAAAGCTCTTAAGTCCCATGGGTGCAAGTCATGAGCTTGGATCACAAAGTTTGTGAACCGCCCAGAGTTTTCAACCTCAAATGGCCAGTCCAAGGTTTTGGAAAATCTGAAGTTCCCCACCAATTTGGTCTTCTGATATTAGTGTATGACATGATCTTTTTTGGTGGCTTCCACCTTAGAACGGTCACTGGTCATATCAGTTGACATATTCAGAATTGAAATAGCTTCCCTTCCCTCACACGACAGAAGACTGAAAAAAAAAAGTCATGAAAAGGTAGATGGAGATAAGGCCAATTTGATTGCACAACGAATATCCGGTCCAGAGCCATTCATTTTATTACTTTCTCTTCCTATGGACTGAATGAGGTGTAGAGACAGAACTAGATTAAGTAATTGGGGTGGCTGACTCATCACCTCTTGGCATGCAATGAGGGTGCTGACTGGTAATACTGGGTTCTGGCTGCACTATTAATGCTGCAGACCTTTATTTTCCTCCAATATTTTGGTCTCGAGCTGCGGTTCTGAGTAATAAACGAACCACAGTTTGTAGAAAAAATAAAGCCCAGACGCACATCACTGCTTTTTATCTCAGACTCTATCAAGCCTCATCACAAAGCTTTCAGGAACCATCGCAATATACCAGCATGGTCAATTAAACACCAGCCATACATATCCTGGCTATCCAGCAAATTCATCTACAGCTACCCTATATAAGATTATAGCTACTATACTACCTGCTGTGTACAAGAATATGAATATAACTACTATAATACTGCCTCCTATGTACAAGAATATAACTACTATAATACTGCCCCCTATGTACAAGAATATAACTACTATAATACTGCTCCTATGTACAAGAATATAACTACTATAATACTGCCTCTTATGTACAAGAATATAACTACTATAATACTGCCTCCTATGTACAAGAATATAACTACTATAATACTGCCTCCTATGTACAAGAATATAACTACTATAATACTGCCTCCTATGTACAAGAATATAACTACTATAATACTGCCTCCTATGCACAAGAATATAACTACTATAATACTGCTCCTATGCACAAGTATATAACTACTATAATACTGCTCCTATGTACAAGAATATAACTACTATAATACTGCCTCCTATGTACAAGAGTATAACTACTATAATACTGCTCCTATGTACAAGAGTATAACTACTATAATACTGCTCCTATGTACGAGAATATAACTACTATAATACTGCTCCTATGTACAAGAATATAACTACTATAATACTGCTCCTATGTACAAGAATATAACTACTATAATACTGCCCCTATGTACAAGAATATAACTACTATAATACTGCCTCCTATGTACAAGAATATAACTACTATAATACTGCTCCTATGTACAAGAATATAACTACTATAATACTGCTCCTATGTACAAGACTATAACTACTATAATACTGCTCCTATGTACAAGAATATAACTACTATAATACTGCTCCTATGTACAAGAATATAACTACTATAATACTGCTCCTATGTACAAGAATATAACTACTATAATACTGCTCCTATGTACAAGAATATAACTGCTATAATACTGCTCCTATGTACAAGAATATAACTACTATAATACTGCTCCTATGTACAAGAATATAACTACTATAATACTGCTCCTATGTACAAGAATATAACTACTATAATACTGCCTCCTATGGATGAGTGTATAGCTGCTACAATATATATATATATATAACCATCTAGTAGTGGTGGCAGCTGCAAACACCCCCCCCCCAGAATGACGCTACCAGCTGAGGTGTGCATGGCTGGGTCTGTCATCAAGTCCCAGGACAAACAATAGCCATTTGGTGCCCCTTTGATATGGGCTGGTGGTCCGGCACCTGTTCTGTGCAGACAGGTGCTCTGCAGCATCAGGAAGTACAATCATGTGTCAGCTCCATGGACGGGGGTGGAGCAGGCTGCACCCTAGCTTACACTACACCCGATGATCAGGGTGGATAAAACCGGTGCGGTGAGACAGCATCGCCCAGTCATTAGAGCCGTGCACAGGACATAACCTGTGTGCAGCCTCTTATTACCCTTATTTGATTCTGTCACCATCACGAGAGCGAGATTCTACATATTCACACAAAAAAGAGGGTGGAAACGTATGCCCCTACAGCATCATCACCCAGCTTTCTCATAACTCAGGGGTTGTAGATTTACCAGTCAGAGGTCTGATAAAGCTGGATGACAACCACGTGATAGGTACAGTAGAGGCCATATTGATGGTCACCTAGCTGGATAGATCTTTGATGTTCATGTAGGACAGTAAGTGGCTGATTTACCAGTTCAGGTTCTGGGAAAGTTGAGGGAAAGCGCCCACATAGGTAGGAAATCTGGGAAAGTTAGATGACATTGACAACAACATGATAGGTGTAGTAGAGGCCATATTGGTGGTCACCAAGCTGGATAGATCTTTGATGTAGGATTGAGGATTGAATCTAGTAATTCGATACAAAAAAGTACTCGATGCAAATTTTTTCCATCGAAGATTTGTTTGTGTCACGTGACCACGGAGGGGGAGTGAAGCGATTGCTATTACTCCCGCTCCGTGGTCTCCCGCTGGCCCGCAATACTCACCTTTCCAGCAGGGGGCCTCCAGACACTCCACAGCACATGCATGGTCCTGCGCTGCACTGGGGGAATGGAGCTGATGGCACGGGCGGGAGCTGATGGCACGGAGGGGAGCTGATGCACTTGGGCTGATCACACAGGGGGGAACGAAGGGTGTTGGGGACTGATGGCAGGGGGTCTGATGAGTTTTTAAAAAGGAAAACAGTCTATTAATTCATTTTTTCCTATTAGATTACTCGATTAATCGTAAAAAGGTAAATCGATAGAATACTCTATTTCTAAATGAATCGTTTACTGCAGCCCTACTTTGATGTTCATGTAGGACAGAAACCGGCCGATTTACCTGGTCAGGTTCTGGGAAAGCTGAGGGAAATCTGGGAAAGCTGGATGACAACCACATGATAGGTGTAATAGAGGCCATATTGATGGTCACCCAGCTGGATAGATCTTTGATATAATGTAGGACAGCAAGTGGCGATTTACCAGTTCGAGCTCTAGGAAAGCTGAGTGAAAGCACCCATGTAAGGTAGGGAATCTGGGAAAGATGGAGGCTAGCTTTTCCAGAAATGGCTGCAGTATCAGTTCAAATATGATGATGTTTTATGGAATAATTGGGTGATGTGATGGAGCATATTTACCAATCAGGGATCTGAGAAAGTTGGGTGACAAACCCTTTGAGAATCATATTTGAAGTGACCCAATTTCCACAAAATAGCTGCAAAAAAAAAACCTTTGTGACCGTAACGAAAGTGGAACATTTCTATTAATCATCTAGTCCTGATGCGATTGCATTGGCAAGGCTTAAGCGGGGGTGGGACTAAGGGTTAGGGCAAGGGCGGGGCTGTCCGATTCCACTTTCTAGCTGTCACTGCTGAACGTGGGACAGCATTGGGCCGGAGCATATTTTCGAGGGCTGCTCTCTTGTACTGACTACAATCTTAGGGGACAACCCCTTTAAGAATGCACGCAAAAAAAGAAAATCATATGGTTCATTGTTTCACATTCATAAGGAACCAAAGTTTTTGTTGGTTTAGGGTCACAAAACTAGTGGCATCCTTCAGCGACAGTACGAACGTGTCACATGACCGTGCCAGTCCCCTGTTCTAAACATATTGCAGCCATAACAATATGGGGTGGAGGAGGGGAAAGGATCAAAGCGCTTAAACTAAAAAGTAGCCTAAAAATAACCGCATCCCCGTATGCCAACTGTTTGCTTCCAGGCGAAACGAGTGAGAGCGGTGACAGATCGTGTAGGGGGGACTCTGCACTGTCTGCAGCTCGATTTGTTTTAGCCCCTTAAACTGACGTGGGCACTTGACGTGGACGCTCTTAATGAGGAGCTTGTTAACTCATTAGAAATGGGCCGTGTAGAAGCCTGACGCTCTCTGTGTGGACGCGGAGCAGAGGTGTGCGCTTGTTAGCCAGACAATGATGAAACGCGTGGGGACAGACAAGGTCATCAGTCGCTGAAACAATACGACCTGCCAGCAATAAATTGCTCTGCCCTTTACAGTGACCATTAATGTAATTTGTTTTCCCTGGAAGACTGAGGAAGGTACAAGCTATATGGGGTGACCTGTCAGGTAAATAAATAAGCCCTGTAGGGTCAACTGCATATAACTTGTTTCCTCAAGGCTCTTCATGGGATCACTTACTCTCAAGAACATAACCTGTATTAGAGCTCTATATATTCCAGGATTTACACCTTGTAGTCAAAAGTAGAAATAGAAATACACCCTGTAGGGTCAATGATGCTTGCTCGAGGACCTCTGGTGAAATCACTTGTGTTCTTCAAGGCTCTTCTTGGGATCGTTCAGTCTCGAGAACATAAATGTATCAAAGAAGGAAGTATGGGCTCTATATATTCCTGGATTTACACCTATGTGCACCCCACTAAGAGAAATACATGCTGTAGGGTCAATGATGCTTGCTCGAGGACCTCTTGTGAGATTTTCTTCAAGGCTCTTCATGGGATCGTTCAGTCTCAAGAATATAACCTGTATCAGAGCAAGGATGTATGTGCCCTAAAGAGAAATTTCTGGATGTACATCTTGTAGTCAAAGTATGTGCACCCCCTACTAATAGAAACATGCCCTGTAAGGTCGGG